>NW_006791129.1:711288-740270 GCF_000442215.2 Lipotes vexillifer | reverse complement strand
AGAAACATTATGTATAAGAGAAAGAGTGATTTGGAGTGAGGTTGGAGATTTGGGTGGGTGAGGTCAACAAGCTGTATAGGTGTTTTTCCTCCAAGCGAAATGAAGAGTGGTGGGCTATCCCAGATAAGTGATGTGATTTGATTTAGTGCTTGTCAATGACTGTAGTGAGGAGGAATGAATACAAGGAGAGAAAAAAATAAAATTAGAGAATTTTCATTATTCCATGCTACAGATGATGGGGATTTGGATAAAAGTGGTATCAGTAAAGACTGCGAGGTATGAAGAGAAAAATTATTTTGGAATTTGATTTGAAGTAATTTATGATTTTTTTTTAAGTTGTAGAAAACAAAGTGAAGAAAAATATTACATATATTAAAAGGATCACACACCATGAACAAGTGGGATTTATCCCAGGGATGCAAGGATATTTTTCAATATCCAAAATCAATCAGTGTGATACACCACATTAACAAATTGAAGAATAAAAACATATGATCAACTTAATAGATGCAGAAAAAAGTTTTGACAAAATTCAACATCCATTTATGATTAAAACTTTTCAGAAAGTGGGCATAGAGGGAATCTGCCTCAACATAATAAAGGCACAAACTCAAAGATAACATCATACTCAATGGTGAAAAGCTGAAAGCATTTCCTCTAAGATAAGGAAAAAGATAAGGATGTCCACATTCACCACTTCTACTCAACATAGCTTTGGAAGTCTTGGCCACAGCAATCAGAGAAGAAAAACAAAAAAAAGGAATCTAAATTGGCAAAGGAGAGGTAAAACTGTCACTGTTTGCAGATGACATGATACTATATATAGAAAATCCTAAAAATGCTACCAGAAAACTACCAAAGCTTATCGATGAATTTGGTAATGCTGCAAAATACAAAATTAATACAAAGAAATCTGTTGCATTTCTATACACTAACAACAAACTATCAGAAAGAGAAATTAAGGAAACAATCCCATCAAAAAGAATAAAATATCTAGGAATTAACTTACCTAAGGAGACAAAACACTTGTACTCTGAAAACTATAAGACACTGATGAAAGAAATCAAAGATGACACAAACAGATGGGAAGATATACCATGCTCTTAGATTGGAAGAATTAATACTGTCAAAATGACTATACTACCCAAGGCAATCTACTACCAAGGAAATTCACTAGATTCAATGTAATTCCTATAAAATTAACATGGCATTTTTCACAGAACTAGAACCAAAAATTTTACAATTTGTATGGAAACACCAAAGAACCCAAATAGCCAAAGCAATCCTGAGAAAGAAAAATGGAGTTGGAGAAATCAGGCTCACACACTTCAGAATATACTACAAAGCTATAGTCAACAAAACAGCATGGTACTGGCACAAAAATAGAAATACAGATCAATGGAACAGGATAGAAAGCTCAGAAATAAACCCACACACCTATAGTCAATTAATTTATGACAAAGGATGCAAGAATATACAATGGAGAAAAGACAGTCTGTTGAATAAATGGTGCCGGGAAAATTGGCCTGCTACATGTGAAAGAATGAAATTAAAACATTGTCTAACACCATACACAAAAATAAATTAAAAAAAGATTAACGGCCTAAATGTAAGACTGGATACTATAATACTCTTAGAGGAAAACATAGGCAGAAGACTCTTTAACATAAATTGCAGCAATATCTTTTTGGATTGACCTCCTTGATTATTGAAAATAAAAACAAAAATAAACAAATGGGACCTAATTAAAATTAAAACTTTTGCAAAGCAAAGGAAACCATAAACAAAATGAAAAGACAACCACAGAATGGGAGAAAATATTTGCAAACAATGCCACCAACAAGAGATTAATCTCCAAAACAGCTCATGCAGCTCAATACCAGAAAAAACAAACAACCATATCAAAAAATGGCAGGAGACCTAAACAGACATTTCTCCAAAGAAGACAGACAGATAGCCAGAAAGCACATGAAAAGGTGCTCAACATCACTAATTATTAGAGAAACACAAATCAAAACTACAATGAAGTATCACCCCATACCAGTCATAATGACCATCATCAAAAAGTCTACAAACAATAAATGCTGGAGAGGGTGTGGAGAGAAGGGAACCTTCCTACACTGTTGGTGGGAATGTAAATTTGTGTAGCTATGGAGAACAGTATGGAGGTTCCTCAAAAAAACTAAAAATAGAACTACCATATGATCCAGCAATCCATCTTCTGGGCATATATCTGTAGAAAACCATAGTTCAAAAAGATACATGCACCCCAATGTTCATTACAGCACTATTTACCATAGCCAAGACATGGAAGAAGTCTAAATGTCCATTAACAGAGGAATGGCTAAAGAAGATGTGGTACACATATACAATGGAATATTAGTCATGAAAAGAATGAAATAATGCCATTTGCAGCTACATGGATGGACATAGAGAATATCATACTATGTGAAGTTAGTCAGACAGACAAAGACAAATATCCCATGATATCACTTTTATGTGGACTCTTAAAAAAATGATACAAATGAACTTATTTACAAAACAGGAACAGACTCACAGACTTAGAAAACAAACTTATGATTACCAAAGGAGAAAAGTGGGGGGTGGGATAAATTAGGAGTTTGGGAATGTTGTTTTATATGGAACATTATTTTATATAAAATAAGTGATCAACAAGGACTTACTGTATTGCACAGGGAACTCTACTCAATACAATTATATTCTGTAATAACCTATATGGGAAAAGAATCTGAAAATGAATAGATACATTTACATGTATAACAGAAACTCTTTGCTGTACACCTGAAAGTAACACAACATTGTAAATCAACTATACGCCAACATAAAGTAAAAATTAGGTTAAAAAATAAGTGATTACTAAATATATGTGTGTTTCATGCTATTTCAAAATTAATTTATTATTAGGGAATTAAAATTATAATAAAATTGTGATCTTAAAAGTTTTATAAACTTTCTTTAAGTTTTATGTATATGTAATAGTAAAAAATAGTAATGCAATGCTCAATATAGTATTACTGGTCATATACAAGAGACAGTAGAAACATTTGAATAATACACACAAAAAAGATAATTTAGAAATCAACCTAATTAATCTCAAATTAAATTTGATATGTGTTTAGTGGTACTATATTAAATATCACAGTTCTAGAACATTAGCTTTATTTTCTGTCCCTTTATCAATAAATATTTTTCATAAATTAATAAAATAACTAATGAATTTGATTTTACCAATTTCATGGAAATTAATTGAGTTCTATGGATGTATTCTTAAGCATTCTAAGGTTAAATTTTTTTCTGAATCAGATAAAATAAGCAAGGGATTCAAAGCAAGAAAAAAGAAAAAAAAAAAAAACAGCCACTATTAATTTGGTCTTGAATCCCCTTTTAAATAGGCAACTTTTTTAAATTTAATTTTTATTTTATATTGGAGTATAGTTGATTTACAATGCTGTGTTAGTTTCAGGGGTACAGCAAAGTGATTCAGTTATGTATATATATCCATATACATATATCCATTCTTTGTCAGATTCTTTCCCATATAGGTTATCACAGAACATTGAGTAGAGTTCCCTGTGCTATAGAGTAGGTCCTTGTTGACTATTTTATATATAGTAGTGTACATATGTTAATCCCAAATTCCTAATTTATTCCTCCCCTCTACCTTTCCCCCATGCCAATCATAAGTTTGTTTTCAAAGTCTGTGAGTCTGCCTCTCTTTTGTAAATAAGTTCATTTGTATCATTCTCTTTTAGATTCCACATATAAGTGATATTATATGATATCTGTCTTTATCTGACTTACTTCACTTAGTATAATAATCTCTAGGTTCATCCATGTTGCTGCAAGTGGCATTATTCCATTCTTTTTTATGGGTGATTACTATTCCACTGTATATATGTACCACATCTTCTTTATCCATTCCTCTGTTGATGAACAATTAGGTTTCTTCCATGTCTTGGCTATTGTAAATAGTGATGCAATGAACACTGGGGTGCATGTATCTTTTCGAACTATGGTTTTCTCCAGATATATGCCCAGGAGAGGCATCGTGGGATCATATGGTAGTTCTATTTTTAGTTTTTAAGTAACCTCCATACTGTTCTCCATAGTGGTTGCACCAATTTACATTCCCACCAAGAGTGTAGGAAAGTTCCCTTTTCTCCAGACCCTTGCCAGCATTTATTTTTGTAGACTTTTTGATGATGGCCATTCTGACCAGTGTGAGGTGATACTTCATTGTAGTTTTGATTTGCATTTCTCTAAAAATTAGTGATGCTGAGCATCTTTTCATTTGCTTTTTGGCCATCTGTATGTCTTCTTTGGAGAAATGTCTATTTAGATCTTCTGCCAATTTTTTGTTGTGGTTTTTTTTTCTGATATTGAGCTGCATGAGCTGTTTATATATTTTGGAGATTAATCCCTTGTTTGTCGTATTGTTTGCAAATATTTTCTCCCATTCTATGGGTTGTCTTTTTGTTTTGCTTATGTTTCCTTTGCTGTGCAAAAGTTTTAAGTTTAATATAGGTCACATTTGTTTAATTTTGTTTTTATTTTCATTACTTTAGGAGGTGGATCCAAATAGATATTGTTGTGATTTATGTCAGAGAGTGCTCTGCCTGTGTTTTCTTCTAATGGTACCTGGTCTTATTTTTAGGTCTATATATGATGTTCTTGAATTGGAAGAATCTATATTGTCAAAATGACTATACTACCCAAGGCAATCTGCAGATTCAATTCAATTCCTATCAAATTCCCAATGCTGTTTTTCATAGAACTAGAACAAAAAATTTAAAATTTGTATGGAAGCACAGAAGACCCCAAATAGCCAAAGCAATCCTAAGAAAGAAAAATGGAGCTGGAGAAATTAGGCTCCCTGACTTCAGACTATACTACAAAGCTTCAGTCATCAAAAGAGTATAGTACTGTCACAAAAACAAAAATAGGGATCAATGGAACAGGATAGAAAGCCCTGAAATAAACCCACACACCTATGGTCAATTAACCTATGACAAAGGAGGCAAGAATATACAATGGAGAAAAGACAGTCTCTTCAATAAGTGGTGCTGGGAAAACTGGGCAGCTACATGTAAAAGAATGACATTAGAGCATTCTCTAACACCGTACACAAAAAATGAATTCAAAATGGATTAAATACCTAAATGTAAACAGGCAACTTTTTAATGTGTGGGAGTTTCCCATGTGTAAAGTCTGGAGAATAAGTTTTTGTAAATTGAGCAGCACTATCAAATAACTTTGTGAGCAAATCACATGTGAAGAGCAACAAAAATCATAATGTGGGCTTCCCTGGTGGCACAGTGGTTGAGAGTCCGCCTGCCAATGCAGGGGACACGGGTTTGTGCCCCGGTCCAGGAGGATCCTACATGTCATGGAGCAGCTAGGCCTGTGAGCCATGGCCGCTGAGCCTGCACATCCAGAGCCTGTGCTCCACAACGGGAGACGCCACAACAGTGAGAGGCCCACATACCGCAAAAAACCCAAAAAACAAAATCATAATGTTACTGCTTATTTATTTTATGAGTCCTCTTTTGTTAGTGGTGTGTGCTATTTTTATATGAAACTTTAATTACCTTTCCTTAATTTGCCAGCATAAATCTTTCCTGCCTTCTCTGGTATTGGGACACATTAAAGTGCTTATAAAATTTCACTGGAAAATTTGCTCATGAAAATGCTATTGAAATGCAATTTGATGAATAGTTCAGACACAAAGCTTTATTGTGTTCAACCATCCTCAACATGTACAATTACACACACCCTCCCTTCAGTTTACTGACTTAATATACACCTAGATTCCACAGTAGCGACTCAATAATTTTGGACAAAAACCCCTGAGCTATTTGCTTATCCTGTGCTTCTTGGTTTACTTGATAAATACTAAAAAACACTAATTAGAATTTAAATAAAAGACAGAATAACATTTTTAAGTGACTTTATCAGCAATAAATACATTTACTTTCTATGACTGGAATGCTGTTTGCAACAAAATTATGCACTAGTAAAATGGTCTTAAAATTAGTTTGGGTCCTCAGCAATGCTCAATAGTAATAGCATTTTTCTTTGACCCAGCTGCTATTCCGATCTTCAGCATTCTATTCAGGTTACCTTTCATGATTGTGATTCCACTTCTCCACTGAGTTGAACTTGTCTCCTCTTTTTAGAGACTGTTTAAGGACAATTCAATGTGAACTACCTTAAGTCACGTGCCATCCGTCAATTCAGAGAACATGCCACCTCTTTACACTAGTGTCTCAAATGCTCAGGATAGTTTTTCCAGTGCAATTATTTAATTGTAATTTCCATAGGCCATTCTATCATTAGAAAAATCAAGGTGTTTCTGAAAGATGGGCTATTTTATATGATCAGAAATTACATGGCCACTAGTCCATTAACTTATTTATTTATTGTAAAGTAATTCCCTATTCAGTACTATATTCTGTAGTATAACATGATAATTTATAAACTATTCAATAAATGCTTAAAAACACAACAGGAGGAGAAGGCATATCAAAAGGCTAAATGACTGTAATTCAGTAAAATGAATCATCAGCCTTGTTATAGTCATAGTGAAATGAGGCCACGTTTTGTCAATCTGCTTCTAGTAACTGAGTATCATATTGCAAATTAAGTTTTATTGTTTCTTCTTGAAAATTTGAAACTTGGATATGGTATAGCTGTGTTTTGAGCTCAGAGTAGCCATCAAGGCTGATATTCATTGGGTTATTTTGGTGAGTTTAAATGACAGATATGTGCCCCTTCCCTAAGTACACTTGCTTATTCTTACCTTCAACCATATCTTCTTCCAAAAACCATAGATAAGGAGATACATAAACAAGTTTTCTCATTGAAAATATTTGCCCTTTCCAAAACCAGTCATGGGTACACTGTGCAATGACCTAAGGGCACAGAGTGCTATTAGGATCTCTGCCAGTAAGTGCCGTGGAGTCATTTGTAAAGGAGGCTTGAAATTTATCCTACTATGCCCAATGAACAAAAACATTCCTTCTAAGGCCCTAAGAGTTGGCAGAGTGAAGGATCAGTATGAGTCAGGGGGGGACCTGATCAGAGTTTGAGGAACTTATCTGTTCTGGCTCTGTATATAACGGCTCCTCTCTTGTGGATTAAGCATACGTAGAATTATTTTCTACACCTATTCTTTAGATTTTTGCCTACATAAATTAGAAAGTTCTAATGTGCTTTATCTTGACCTTCCTTTATAGTTTGACTTTTGATGGTATGTCTTCCCTTCTTCTTTGCCTCCATGAGGTAACCCAACTCTATTAAAAGGCTTTTAAACACTGAGAAGTGAGAGTCATAAGAAATGAGGACAATTTGCCCCCCTTTTCAGAAAACTGCCACTGACGGGAGGAGGAGATGCAAATTGAAAGGGAGATTTAGTGGAAGCTGTTCATGAGTACTCACACTACCTAAACCATTCCAATTCTGAAGATCCCAATCTTATCCTAAAGATGTCCTAGTTTTCACATAGGATACCTGGCAGGACTATAAATGTAACTGACATTGTAATCTGAAACTTAGTAGGATCAGCAGATCAATGTTTGATTTTGGTTGTCAGCCATCTCAATTTTGCAACTTTGTGAGATAAGAGATCTGTTTATCATACTAAGTTTCTTGGTTTCCACTAATGCTTTGTGCTGATACTTGAATTTTATTCTCTTTTTAAAGTTTTCTGATTTTTGAGGCTGCACTCCACTTCATAGTCCTTGATTTTCTCAATTGTTCATACTGTTGAATGGCACTGAATATTCAGTCCTTAAAATTCTAGATCCCAGTGAGTTCTTTATTCCAGATGATCACTAAGGATAATTACATTTTCTCTTGCTGCCATGGAGCAAAGGTTTATTATCCTCATTGGGGAATATTAATGGGAAGCTGGTGGCCTAGCTAACCACATAATCTATCCAAGATTACCTACATTTTCCCAGAAATCTGTTCCCTGTTATGCTCTCTAGTAATTAATAGTTGTCAGGGAGCTGGGGGAAAGGAGTTTCTAAGTTCTTTCTGTTTTTATAGGTGAAGATGGATCCCTACCTCTCATTAAATCTTAGCTGTCATGGAATTCCTCTAAGCTGAGAAGGAGGTTTAAATGTTGGAGAAACAAAAATAACAAATAATTACAAATACCACATTGCTTTGCATGACAGATAAGCTCTTTGCTACCCAGCACCAGTTTGCAGGCCCTAGTTTATCTTCTACCTCTTACTATTACGTTGACTTAATATTAAGTCCTTGAAAATGCAGTGATTTTATTTATGCCTTTATTATGCCTTATAATTCTTGCACCTTTTTTCCCCCTCAAATTCCATTCAATATCTTAGTAAGTGTTCTAATTTTTGATGATTTAACTCTAGAAAATGTTTGCTGTCATCATCCATACAAAATTATGTGATTGTTTTCTCTATCTAACTTAGCATCATGATCAAGCCATTGTTATGCTGATCATATTGCTGTACAATTATCTTTCTTCCCACCCCCCCTTTCTATCTCTTTCCTAGCTCCCCTCTATTCCTCCTTCCCTCCCTTCTTTAATTCCTCAAATTTAACCAAACTAAATTTATAAAAACTTAATTGCATTTTGACACACTAGCAGCATATAGTTTAATGTACTTTAAGATACAATAAAACAGGAACAAAATATAATTTCAGTAGATTACTTGGTTATCTTGACAATATTCTATTTCTTAACTAGCAATTCTAAATATTTTCCATTAACAATGCATTGTGAAATACATTAAAATTATCACACTTTCCTTCCCACCTTCTCTTAACATTCACCAGATCATTTTTACTATATGCCTTGCTATTTCTTACAATTCTATTAAGGTTAAATGTTTTATTATTTTAAGTGTCATGTTAAGAAGTATATTATTTTATGATCATAATTACAATGAAGTTGATTATATGTATGTTATAAATAAGCAGATTGAGATATCCAATGAATTCCTTCCCTGGATAATATCTTCATTCTTTTAGTCTCCTTCACTTCATAATTTTCCTTAGAGATTTACTGCAGTCTAGCCACAACTTCACTGCTTCAGTTTTCTGATTATACTATTTAAACTCCTTTAATGGCTTTTTATAGCACAAAAATATTCCACTATTCTTACATGCATGTAAGAATGTTTTACTACTACCTACTTCTCTAACTTTATCTACCCTACACTGCCCTCATTCCCTCATTCCACGCAACATGACTACTTTAAGGTACTTGAACAATCTTTAATAACTCTTTTGCAACTTGGTTTTTATCATGTGCCCTTCCTTCTGCCTTAAAGAAAATAAAATAAGGTACTTCCCTGGCAGTCCAGTGAGTAAGACTCCATGCTTCCACCAGAGGGGGCATGGGTTCGGTCCCTGGTCAGGGAACTAAGATCCTGCATGCCGTGTGGTGTGGCCAAAATATTAAAAAAAAATAAAATAAAAAATATGGCCCAAAGATACATAGTAAGAACTAGGGGTGGGAGCCTGGAGCTAGAAACCAGTAGAGTCAGTCATTACATTCCTGAATCACTTTATAAAGAAAACAACCAACTTTTAGTCTTTAAAAATGTTTTGTAACAGAATAACTTCATAATATATGCAGAAAAAAAGATTGTACAGTGTTCCTTGGCCATTCCTTTAACTTCAACACCATCTTAGGACATGACCTTTGGCAAATCTCTCTTAAGGTAATAACAAAAGGAATTGGTAGGAGTTTCCAGGTCCAAGTAGAGAGAATTTGGCTAAGGTCTCCCTACCGGATTAAGCACCTGTATCCTATTGTGAAGATCCAGTAATGGGTATCCAGCATGGATGAGAGGCAGCTGACCCAGAGCATAGGCTCAGTCCAATGTGCCTCGGGGCTATGTGATTTATAAGGTGTTAAAGCTGAAAGAGCCCAATACTGATGTTTTCCATCAGCAGAGGTTATCCACACGCACTCAGACCTCTCTTTCATGACCATGCTTGTCTTCAGGCCATCAGAATTCTGCCTGGAAGCCACAAGGTATCTGCAAGCTTGTTGTTATGTATGCTATTTGGTTTCCTGCTTTGTATCTTTCTTATCACTAAGTAAACATGGTGTCTGTTGAAGCTTCTGCATGTGGCTTGTTTCTCGGAAGTTGTCAATCTGCTTTCAGTAAAAAGTTGGTTGCAGGGGAGAAGGGAAGATGGCTGAAGAGTAAGACGTGGAGATAACCTTCCTCCCCACAGATACACCAGAAATACATCTACACGTGGAACAACTCCTACAGAACACCTACTGAAGGCTGGCAGAAGACTTCAGACCTCCCCAAAGGCAAGAAAGTCCCCACGTACCTGGGTAGGGCAAAAGAAAAAAGAATAAATAGAGACAAAATGATAGGGACAGGACCTGCACCAGTGGGAGGGAGCTGTGAAGGAGAAAAGGTTTCCACACACTAGGAAGCCCCTTCACAGGAGGAGACTGTGGGTGGCGGAAGGGGAAGCTTCAGAGCCGCGGAGGAGGGCGCAGCAACAGGGGTGCGGAGGGCAGAGCGGAGAGATTCCCGCACAGAGGATCGGTGCCAACCAGCACTCACCAGCCCAAGAGGTTTGTCTGCTCACGCCAGGGCGGGAGGGGCTGGGAGCTGAGGCTCTGGCTTCGGTTGGAGAGAAGGGAGAGGACTGGGGTTGGCGGCGTGAACACAGCCTGCAGGGGGTTAGTGTACCACAGCTAGCCGGGAGGGAGTCCTGGGAAAAGTCTGGACCTGCTGAAGAGGCAAGAGACTTTTTCTTCCCTCTTTGTTTCCTGGTGTGCAAGGAGAGGAGATTAAGAGTGCTGCTTAAAGGAGCTCCAGAGACGGGCGTGAGCCACAGCTAAAAACGGGGACCCCAGAGATGGGCATGAGATGCTAAGGCCGCTGCTGCCATCACCAAGAAACCTGTGTGAGAGCCCAGGTCACTATCCACACGCCCCTTCCAGGAGCCTGTGCAGCCTGCCACTGCCAGGGTCCCGGGATACAGGGACAACTCCCCTGGGAGAACACACTATGCGCCTCAGGCTGGTGCAAAGGCACGCTGGCCTCTGCTGCCGCAGGCTAGCCCTGCACTCTGTATCCCTCCCTCCCCCCGGTCTGAGTGAGCCAGAATCCCCGAAGCAGCTACTCCTTTAACCCCGTCCTGTCTGAGCAAAGAACAGACACCCTCCAGTGACCTACATGCAGAGGCAGGGACAAATCCAAAGCTGAGCCCCGGGAGCTGTGAGAACAAAGAAGAGAAAGGAAAATCTCTCCCAGCAGCATCAGAAACAGTGGATTTAAGCTCCACAATCAACTTGATGTACCTGCATCTGTGGAATACATGAATAGACAATGAATCATCCCAAATTGAGGAGGTGGACTTTGAGAGCAAGATTTATGATTTTTTTCCCCTTTTCCTCTTTTTGTGAGTGTGTATGTGGTTGCTTCTGTGTGAGATTTTCTCTGTATAGCTTTGATTTCACCATTTGTCCTAGGGTTCTATCCCTACATTTTTTGTTTTTGTTTTCTTTAAAAAAACTTTTTTTCTTAATTATTATTTTTTATTTTAATAACTTTATTTTATTTGATCTTACTTTATTTTATCTTCTTTCTTTCTCTCTTTCTTTTTCTTTCTTTCTTTCTCTTTCCTTTCTTTCTTTTCTCTTTCTTTCTTTCTTTCTTTCTTCCTTCCTTCCTTCCCTTTCTTTCTTTCTTTCTTTCTTTCTTTCTTCCTTCCTTCCCTTTCTTTCTTTCTTTCTTTCCCTTTCTTTCTTCCTTTCTTTCTTCCCCTTTCTTTCTTTCTTTCTTTCTTTCTTCTCTTTCTTTCTTCTTTCTTTCTTTCTTTCTTTCTTTCTTTCTTTCTTTCTTTCTTTCTTTCTTTCTTTCTTTCTTTCTTTCTTTCTTTCTTTCTTTCTTTCTTTTCTTTCTTTCTACTTTTTCTCCCTTTTATTCTGAGCCATGTGGATGAAAGGCTGTTGGTGCTGCAGCCAGGAGTCAGTGCTATGCCTCTGAGGTGGGAGAGCCAACTTCAGGACACTGGTCCACAAGAAGCATCCCAGCTCCACATAATATCAAACGGCGAAAATCTCCCAGAGATCTCTATCTCAACACCAACACCCAGGTTCACTCAACGACCAGCAAGCTACAGTGCTGGACACCCTATGCCAAACAACTAGCAAGACAGTAACACAACCCCAACCATTAGCAGAGAGGCTGCCTAAAATCATAATAAGTCCACAGACACCCCAAAACACACCACCAGACGTGGACCTGCCCACCAGAGAGACAAGATACAGCCTCATCTACCAGAACACAAGCACTAGTCCCCTCCACCAGGAAGCCTACACAATGCACTGAACCAACTTTAGCCACTGGTGACAGAAACCAAAAACAACGGGAACTACGAACTGGCAGCCTGCAAAAAGGAGACCCCAAACACAGTAAGATAAGCAAAACGAGAAGACAGAAAAACACACAGCAGATGAAGGAGCAAGATAAAAACCCACCAGAACAAACAAATGAAGAGGAAATAGGCAGTCTACCTGAAAAAGAATTCAGAATAATGATAGTAAAGATGATCCAGGGCTTCCCTGGTGGCACAGTGGTTAAGAGTCCGCCTGCCGATGCAGGGGACACGGATTTATGCCCTGGTCTGGGAAGATCCCACATGCCGTGGAGTGGCTAGGCCCATGAGCCATGGCTGCTGAGCCTATGTGTCTGGAGCCTGTGCTCTGCAATGGGAGAGGCCACAACAGTGCAAGGCCCACATACCACAAAATAAAAAAAAAGAAAGAAAAAAAGATGATCCAAAATCTTTGAAATAGAATAGATAAAATGCAAGAAACATTTAACAAATATCTCGAAGAACTAAAGATGAAACAAGCAATGATGAACAACACAATAAATGAAATTAAAAATACTGTAGGTGTGATCAATAGCAGAATAACTGAGCCAGAAGAATAGATAAGTGATCTGGAAGATAAAATAGTGGAAATAACTACTGCAGAGCAGAATAAAGAAAAAAGAATGAAAATAATTGAGGACAGTCTCAGGGACCTCTGGGACAACATTAAATACAACAACATTTAAATTATAGGGGTCCCAGAAGAAGAAGAGAAAAAGAAAGGGACTGAGAAAATATTTGAAGAGATTATAGTTGAAAACTTCCCTAATATGGGAAAGGAAATAGATAATCAAGTCCAGGAAGCACAGAGAGTCCCATACAGGATAAATCCAAGGAGAAATATGCCAAGACACATATTAATCAAACTGTCAAAAATTAAATACAAAGGAAACATATTAAAAGAAGAAAGGGAAAAACAACAAATAACACACAAGGGAATCCCCGTAAGGTTAACAGCTGACCTTTCAACAGAAACTCTGCAAGCCAGAAGGGAGTGGCAGGACACATTTAAAGTGATGAAGAAGAAAAACCTGCAACCAAGATTACTCTACCCAGCAAGGATCTCCCTCAGATTTGATGGAGAAATTAAAACCTTTACAGACAGGCAAAAGCTGAGAGAGTTCAGCACCACCAAACCAGCTTTACAACAAATTCTAAAGTAACTTCTCTAGTCAAGAAACACAAGAGAAGGAAAAGACCTACAATAATGAACCCAAAACAATTAAGAATATGGGAATAAGAACATACATATTGATAATTACCTTAAATGTAAATGAACTAAATGCTCCCACCAAAAGAACAGATTGGCCTGAATGGATACAAAAACAAGACCCATATGTATGCTGTCTACAAGAGACCCACTTCAGACCTAGGGACACATACAGACTGAAAGTAAGAGGATGGAAAAAGATATTCCATGCAAATGGAAACCAAAAGAAAGCTGGAGTAGCAATTCTCATATCAGACAAAATAGACTTTAAAATAAAGACTATTAGAAGAGAGAAAGAAGGACACTACATAATGAACAAGGGATCGATCCAAGAAGAGGATATAACAATTGTAAATATTTATGCACCCAACATAGGAGCACCTCAATAAATAAGGCAAAAGCTAACACCCATTAAAGCAAAAATTGACAGTAACACATTCATAGTAGGGGACTTTAACACCCCACAATCACCAAAGGACAGATTATCCAAAATGAAAATAAATAAGGAAACACAAGCTTTAAATGATACATTAAACAAGGTGGACTTAATTGATATTTTTAGGACATTCCATCCAAAAACAACAGAATACACATTATTCTCAAGTGCTCATGGAACATTCTCCAGGAGAGATCATATCTTCGTTCACAAATCAAGCCTTGGTAAATTGAAAAATAATTGAAATTTTATCAAATATCTTTTCAGACCACAACGGTATGAGACTAGATATCAATTACAGGAAAAGGTCTGTAAAAAATACAAACACATGGAGGCTAAACAATACACTACTTAATAACGAAGTGATCACTGAAGAAATAAAAGAGGAAATAAAAAAATACCTAGAAACAAATGACAATGGAGACATGACGACCCAAAGCCTATGGGATGCAGCAAAAGCAGTTCTAAGAGGGAAGTTTATAGCAATACAATCCTACCTCAAGAAACAGGAAACATCTTGAATAAACAACCTAACCCTGCACCTAAAGCAATTAGAGAAAGAAGAAAAAAAAACCGCCAAGATAGCAGAAGGAAAGAAATCATAAATATCAGATCAGAAATAAATGAAAAAGAAATGAAGGAAAGGATAGCAAAGATCAATAAAACTAAAAGCTGGTTGTTTGAGAAGATAAACAAAATTGATAAACCATTAGCCAGACTCATCAAGAAAAAAAGGGAGAAGACTGAAATAAATAGAATTAGAAAGGAAAAAGGAGAAGTAAAAACTGACACTGCAGAAATACAAAAGATCATAAGAGGTTAATACAAGCAACTCTATGCCAATAAAATGGACAACTTGGAAGAAATGGACAAATTCTTAGAAATGCACAACCTGCCGAGACTGAGTCAGGAAGAAATGGAAAATACGAACAGACCAATCACAAGCACTGAAATTGAAACTGTGATTAAAAATCTTCCAACAAACAAAAGCCCAGGACCAGATGGATTCACAGGCGAATTCTATCAAACATTTAGAGAAGAGCTAACACCTACCCTTCTCAAACTCTTCGAAAATATAGCAGAGGGAGGAACACTCCCAAACTCATTCTGCGAGGTCACCATCACCTTGATACCAAAACCAGACAAGGATGTCACAGAGAAAGAAAACTACAAGCCAATATCACTGATGAATATGAATTCAAAAATCCTCAACAAAATACTAGCAAATGGAATCCAACAGCATATTAAAAGGATCATACATCATGATCAAATGGGGTTTATTCCAGCAATGCAAGGATTCTTCAATATACGCAAATCAAACAACATGATACACCATATTAACAAATTGAAAGAGAGAAACAATATGATCATCTCAATAGATGCAGAGAAAGCTTTTGACAAAATTCAACACCAATTTATGATAAAAGCCCTGCAAAAAGTAGGCATACAGGGAACTTTCCTCAACATAATAAAGGCCACCTATGACAAACCCACAGCCAACATCGTCCTCAATGATGAAAAACTGAAACCATTTCCACTAAGATCAGGAACAAGACAAGGTTGCCCACTCTCACCACTATTATTCAACATAGTTTTGCAAGTTTTAGCCACAGCAATCAGAGAAGAAAAGGAAATAAAAGGAATCCAAATCGGAAAAGAAGAAGTAAAGCTGTCATACTTGGCAGATGACATGATACTATACATAGAGAATCCTAGAAATGCTACCAGAAAACAATGAGAGCTAATCAATGAATTTGGTAAAGTAGCAGGATCTAAAATTAATGCACAGAAATTTCTGGCATTCCTATACAATAATGGTGAAAAATCTGAAAGTGAAATCAAGAAAACACTCCCATTTACGACTGCAACAAAAAGAATAAAATATCTAGGAATAAACCTACCTAAGGAGACAAAAGACCTGTATACAGAAAATTATAAGACACTGATGAAAGAAATTAAAGATGATACAAATAGATGGAGAGATATACCATGTTCTTGGATTGGAAGAGTCAACACTGTGAAAATGACTCTACTACCCAAAGCAACCTACAGATTCAATGCATTCCCTATCAAACTACCACTGGCATTTTTCACAGGACTAGAAGAAAATAATTCACAATTTGTATGGAAACACAAAAGACTCCAAATAGCCAAAGCAATCTTGAGAACAAAAAACGAAGCTGGAGGAATCAGGCTCCCTGACTTCAGACTATACTACAAAGCTACAGTAATCAAGACAGTATGGTACTGGAACAAAAACAGAAAGATAGATCAATGGAACAGGATAGAAAGCCCAGAGATAAACCCATGCACATATGGTCACCTTATCTTTGATAAGGGATGCAGGAATATACAGTGGAGAAAGGACAGCCTCTTCAATAAGTGGTGCTGGGGAAACTGGACAGGTACATGTAAAAGTATGAGATTATATCAATACATAACACCATACATAAAAATAAGCTCAGAATGGATTAAAGATCTAAATGTAAGGCCAGAAACTATCAAACTCTTAGAGGAAAACGTAGGCAGAACACTCTATGACATAAATCACAGCAAGATCCTTTTTGACCCACCTGCTAGAGAAATGGAAATAAAGTCAAAAATAAACAAATGGGACCTAATGAAACTTCAAAGCTTTTGCACAGCAAAGGAAACCATAAACAAGACCAAAAGACAACCCTCTGAATGGCAGAAAATATTTGCAAATGAAGCAACCGACAAAGGATTAATCTCCAAAATTTATAAGGAGCTCATGCAGCTCAACAACAAAAAAACAAACAACCCAATCCCAAAATGGGAAGAAGACATAAATAGACATTCCTCCAAAGAAGATATATGGACTGCCAACAAACAAATGAAAGAATGCTGAACTTCATTCATCATTAGAGAAATGCATATCAAAACTACAATGAGATATCATCTCACACCAGTCAGAATGGCCATCATCATAAAATCTACAAACAATAAATGCTGGAAAGGGTGTGGAAAAAAGGAAACACTCTTGCACTGCTGGTAGGAATGTGAATTGGTACAGCCACTATGGAGAACAGTATGGAGGTTCCTTAAAAAACTACAAATAGAACTACCATATGACCCAGCAGTCCCACCACTGGGCATATACCCTGAGAAAACCGTAATTCAAAAACAGTCATGTACCAAAATGTTCATTGCAGCTCTATTCACAATAGCCAGGACATTGAACCAACCTAAGTGTCCATCATCAGATGAATGGATAAAGAAGATGTGGCACATATATACAATGGAACATTACTCAGCAATAAAAAGAAACAAAACTGAGCTATTTGTAATGAGGTGGATGGACCTAGAGTCTGTCATACAGAGTGAAGTAAGTCAGAAAGATAAAGATGAATAGCATATGCTAACACATATATATGGAATTTAAGAAAAAAAAAATGTCATGAAGAACCTAGGGGTAAGACAGGAATAAAGAGACACAGACCTACTAGAGAATGGCTTGAGGAAATGGGGTGGGGGAAGGGTAAGCTGTGACAAAGCGAGAGAGTGGCATGGACATATATACACTACCAAACGTAAAGTAGATAGCTAGTGGGAAGCAGCCGCATAGCATAGGGAGATCAGCTCAGTGCTTTGTGACTACCTAGAGGGGTAGGATGGGAGGGAGGGAGATGCAAGAGATAAGGGAAAATATGTATATGTATAACTGATTCACTTTCTTATAAAGCAGAAACTAACACACCATTGTAAAGCAATTATACTCCAATAAAGATGTAAAGAAAAAAAAAGTTGATTGCTATTAATATATAATTGTAATATATTAAAAACGGCAAAATCCAGATTATACTAAAACAATTCTATTCAATCATGGAAATGGCATGTAACTTTTGTGATGTTCTATTAGTTCCAGCTCCACCATTCATTCAAATCATCTCTGCTTAAATTTATTCTTTTTTTTTAAGTCTTTATTGAATTTGTTACAATATTGCTTCTGTTTTATGCTTTGGTTTTTTGGCCACGAGGCATGTGGAATCTGATCCCTGACCAGGGATTGAACAAGCACCCCCTGAGTTGGAAGGCGAAGTCATAAACACTGTACTGCCTGGGAAGTCCCTGTTTAATTTTATTCTTATATGACCTGGTACAAATTGTAAACAACTATTTCTCCAAGTTACACTAATTCTGCACTAAGTTTCCCAGTACAAGAGTCACCAAGTAGAATATGATGTATCCAAAAGAATGCAAACCTTGATACTTTTAAAGGTATATCACATATTAAAATGTTTAATAAATATTTGTAAAGGATTCTCTAAGTGTTTACCCTCATGGTTATACTGTAGCTATAGGGTTGGGAGATTTTCATGGGAAATTCATTATAATAAAGCAGAGCAAACAGCTACAGTTGTCCTTTATCTCTTCCCAGACATAAAATATTAAATTACATCTATGCTGACATTATGATAAATATTATATAGATGTTTATTTTAACCAGTGATGTCAGAAGAGTATATTACATTAATTTTTCATGTAGTCATTTTATGTAGGCCAATCATATAAACTAGCATTTTGTTATTTTAAGCATATTCATAAAAGAAAATACATTTGAAGAATATAGACCTATGTCACAAACTCTTTTTTTTAGCATCTTTATTGGAGTATAATTGCTTTGCAATGGTGTGTTAGTTTCTGCTGTATAACAAAGTGAATAAGCTATACATAAACATATATCCCCATATATCCTCTCTCGTGTCTCCCTCCCACCCTCCGTATACCACGCCTCTACATGGAAACAAAAAACCGAGCTGAGCTCCCTGTGCTATGTGGCTGATTCCCACTAGCTATCTATTTTACATTTGGTAGTGTATATATGTCCATGCCACTTTCTCACTTCATCCCAGCTTACACTTCCCACTCTCCATGTCCTCAAGTGCATTCTCTATGTCTGCACCTTTATTCCTGTCCTGCCCCTAGCCTCTTCAGAACCTTTTTTTTTTAGATTCCATATGTATGTGTTAGCATACGGTATTTGTTTTTCTCTTTCTGACTTACTTCACTCTGTATGACAGTCTCTAGGTCAATCCACCTCAAAACAAATAACTCAATTTCATTTCTTTTTATGGCTGAGTAATATTCCATTGCATATATGTGCCACATCTTCTTTATCCATTCATCTGTTGATGGACACTTAGGTTGCTTCCATGTCCTGGCTATTGTAAACAGTGCTGCAGTGAACATTGTGGTACATGACTACTTTTGAATTAGGGTTTTCTCCAGGTATATGCCCAGTAGTGGGATTTCTGGGTCGTATGGTACTCCTATTTTTAGTTTTTTAAGGAACCTCCATACTGTTCTCCATAGTGGCTGTATCAATTTACATTCCCACTAACAGTGCAAGAGGGTTCCCATTTCTCCACACCCTCTCCAGCATTTACTGTTTGTAGAGTTTTTGATGATGGCCATTCTGACTGGTTTGAGGTAATACTTCATTGTAGCTTTGATTTGCATTTCTCTAAATATTAGTGATGTTGAGCGTTCTTTAATATGTTTGTTGGCAATCTGTATATCTTTATTGGAGAAATATCTATTTAGTTCTACTGCCCATTTTTGGATTTGGTTGTTTTTTAGATATTGAGCTGCATGAGCTACCTGTATATTTTGGAGAGTAATCCTTTATCAGTTGCTTCATTTCCAAATATTTTCTCCCATTCTGAGGGATGTCTTTTCGTATTGTTTATGGTTTGCTTTGCTGTGCAAAAGCTTTTAAGTTTCATTAGTTCCCACTTTTAATTTTTATTTCCATTTCTCTAGGAGGTGGGTCAAAAAGGATCTTGCTGTGATGTATATCATAGAGTGTTCTGCCTATGTTTTCCTCTAAGAGTTTTATAGTGTCTGGCCTTACATTTAGGTCTTTAATCCATTTTGAATTTATTTTTGTGTATGGTGTTAGGGAGTGTTCTAATTTCATTCTTTTACATGTAGCTGTCCAGTTTTCCCATCACCACTTATTGAAGAGGCTGTCTTTTTTCCATTGTATATTCTTGCCTCCTTTATGAAAATTAGGTGGCCATATGTGTGTGGGTTTATCTCTGGGCTTTCTATCCTGTTCCATTGATCTGTATTTATGTTTTTGTGCCAGCACTATACTGTCTTGATTACTGTAGCTTTGTACTATAGTCTGAAGTCAGGGAGCCTGATTCTTCCAGCTCCGTTTTTCTTTCTCAAGATTGCTTTGGCTATTCAGGGTCTTTTGTGTTTCCATACAAATTGTGAAATTTTCTGTCCTAGTTCTGTGAAAAATGTCATTGGTAGTTTGATAGGGATGGCATGAATCTGTAGATTGCTTTGGTTGTATAGTCATTTTCACAATGTTGATTCTTCCAATCCAAGAACATGGTATAACTATCCATCTGTTTATATCAACTTTAATTTCTTTCATCAATGTCTTACAGTTTTCTGCATACAGGTCTTCTGTCTCCTTAGGTAGGTTTATTCTTTTTGTTGCAATGGTAAATGGGAGTGTTTCCTTAATTTCTCTTTCAGAATTTTTGTTGGTGGTGTATAGGAATGCAAGAGATTTCTGTGCATTAATTTTATAAACTGCTACTTTACCAAATTCATTGATTAGCTCTAGTAGTTTCCTAGTAGCAACTTTGGGATTCTCTAGGTATAGTATCATGTCATCTTCAAACAGTGACAGTGTTACTTCTTCTCCAATTTGGATTCCTTTTATGTCTTTTTATTCTCTGATTGCTGTGGCTAAAACTTCTAAAAGTATGTTGAATAACAGTAGTGAGAGTAGGCAACCTTTTCTTGTTCCTGATATTAGTGGAAATGGTTTCACTTTTTTACCATTGAGAACAATGTTGGCTGTGGGTTTGTCATAGATGGCCTTTATTATGTTAAGGTAAGTTCCCTCTATGCCTACTTTCTGGAGAGTTTTTAATCATAAATTGGTGTTGAATTTTGTCAAAAGCTTTCTCTGCATCTATTGAGATGATCATGTAGTTTTTCTCCTTCAATTTGTTAATATGGTGTATCACATCGATTGAGTATATTGAAGAATCCTTGCATTCCTGGGATAAACCCCACTTGATCATGGTGTATGATCCTTTTAATGTGCTGTTGGATTCTGTTTGCTAGTAGTTTGTTGAGGATTTTTGAATTCATATTCATCAGTGATATTGGCCTGTAGTTTTCTTTCTTTGTGACATCTTTGTCTGGTTTTGATATCAGGGTGATGGTGGCCTCGTAGAATGAGTTTGGGACTGTTCCTCCCTCTGCTACATTTTGGAAGAGTTTGAGAAAGATAGGTGTTAGCTCATCTCTAAATGTTTGCTAGAATTTGCCTGTGATGCCATCTGGTCCTGGGCTTTTGTTTGTTGGAAGATTTTTAAGCACAGTCTCAATTTCAGTGCTTGTAATTGGTCTGTTTATATTTTCTATTTCTTGCTGGTTCAGTCTCAGAAGGGTGTGCTTTTCTAAGAATTTGTCCATTTCTTCCAGGCTGTCCATTTTATTGGCACAGAGTTGCTTGTAGTAATTTCTCATGATCTTTTGTATTTCTGCAGTGTCAGTTGTTACTTCTCCTTTTTCATTTCTAATTCTATTGATTTGAGTCTTCTCCCCTTTTCTCTTGATGAGTCTGTCTAAAGGTTTATCAATTTTGTTAATCTACTCAAAGAAACAGCTTTTAGTTTTATTGACCTTAGCTATTGTTTTCTTCATTTCTTTTTCATTTATTTCTGATCTGATCTTTATGATTTATTTCCTTCTGCTAACTTTGGGCTTTTTTTGTTTTTCTTTTTCTAATTGATTTAGGTGTAAGGTTAGGTTGTTTATTTGAGATGATTCTTGTTTCTTGAGGTAGGATTGTATTGCTATAAAATTCTCTCTTAGTACTGCTTTTGCTTCATCCCATAGGTTCTGGGTTGTTGTATTTTCATTGTCATTTGTTTCTAGGTATTTTTTGATTTCCTCTTTGCTTTCTTCACTGATCTCTTGGTTATTCTGTAGTGTATTGTTTAACCTCCATGTGACAAACTCTTTTTAAAGTAAGATGATAACCATAACATTTACAATCGCTGTTACCTCTTTAGAGGAGGCAAAGAGATACACTAGCAAGGAGCAGTCAGAAAACTTCAAAGTGATGCTGCTATTCTGCTTCAAAATTAGTGTGACTAAGTCTAGGCTGAGTTATTATACAGTATTATAGCAGTATTCACATGTGATTTTGATTATATAATTACATTGAGAAGTGTGAATGAGAGAGCCCTTGGAACCTGATAATTCTTTATGCACATTCAAAGGAAACTAACAGGAAAATTACCATGTGTCTTGAGCAAAAATTTCTTTTGACTCATTGTTTTAAAAAGCTTAATTCAAACTATTCTGTGAAAAAATTTCCCAAAATATAATTATGATCTGTCCATATTTAACGTATACACAACTTATAATGTATAGAATATATATTTGTATTTACTTTCCTAGATATTTTATAATCAATTTTGATGCTTTATGATTGGAATTGAAGTTTTACTGATGAAACTACAAAGTACCATTGCACAGTAAGGAAATACTTTGACTTATGACACTGGGGGATATTTTTATCCTTATCCTTATTCTTATTCTTACAGATATTATTATTGTTATTGTTATTCTTATGTGGCATAGTGTATTATTGTCTATTGCTGTGTTACAAATTGCTCAAGAATTAATGACCTAAAACAACATACATTTATCAGTTCATAGTTTCTGTGATTCAGGAAGTTGGCCATGGCTTAGCTAGGTCCTCAGCTTCCCCCTCTCTCCCAAGGATGGTATCTAAGTGTCAGCCCAGGATCTGCAGACTCATCCAAAGGCTCTAATGGGGAAAGATCCCCTTCTAAGTGCACCTAGTGGTTGTTGGCAGCATTCACTTTCTTGTGAGTGTTGGCCAGAGTTCATCCTGGGTTTCTCGTATCATGGTCTCTCCGATGTGACAATTTGCTTCATCAGAGCTGTTAGCTCAGAAGTTAATAGAGTCTGCTTGCAAGACAGATGTCACAAACTTTTTGTAACCTAATCATGAAGTGACATATAACTTCTACGTTTTTCTATCAGTTCCACCCTCAATTTAAGGGTATATGATGACATAGTTTGCCAGTTCTAGGAGGTGGCAGTCATTGTGGGCCAGCATAGAAGTGTACCTAGCACACATAGTGTACAGAGAAGATCAAATAAGTAAGTTGGGTGCTTGAGATAAAGTGGTAATAAATATATCTAGTTGGAAAGGTGTGGTGTGCTTGAATGTCAGGATAATGCATGCCAACTAACTACACATTTGTAGTTACAAACCTACTGAGATTGAAGGCATAAATCTCCTTTATAGTAGCATTTGCACAATATTTAATTCATCTGATTAATTTCTTAGGCAGAGAGTCAGACATTGGAGGTACATGGTTTAAATTATAGTCATTTAAATATTATAGGTAGTTTTGAATCTTTTCACGTGCCTCTTGGCCATCTGTATGTCTTCTTTGGTGAAATGTATTTTAGGTCTTCTGCCTATTTTTAAATTGGGTTCTTTGTTTTTTTCATATTGAGTTATATGAGCATTTGTATACTTTGGAGATCAATCCTTTGTCCATCGCTTCATTTCCAAATATTTTCTCCCATTCTGAGAGTTGTCTTTTTGTCTCGCTTATAGTTTCCTTTGCTATACAAAAACTTTTAAGTTTAATTAGGTCCCATTTGTTTATTTTTGTTTTTATTTTCATTACTTTAGGAGGTGGGTCAGAATGGCCATCATCAAAAAATCTACAAGGAATAAATGCTGGAGAGGGTGTGGAGAAAAGGGAACACTTTTGCACTGTTGGTGGGAATGTAACTTTATACAGCCACTACAGAGAACAGTATGTATGTAGGTTCCTTAGAAAACTAAAAATAGAACTACAATATGACCAAGCAATACCACTACTGGGCATATACCCTAAGAAAACCATAATTCAAAAGGACATATGTACCCCAATGTTCATTGCAGCACTATTTACAATAGCCAGGACATAGAAACAGCCTAAATGCCCAACAATGGATGAATGGATAAAGAAGATGTGGCACACATATACAATGGAATATTACTCAGCCATAAAAAGGAACAAAATTGGGTCATTTTTAGAGATGTAGATGGACCTAGAGTCTGTCATACAGAGTGAAGTAAGCCAGAAACAGAAAAAAAAATATCGTATATTAACACATATATGTGGAATCTAGAAAAATGGTACAGATGAACCTATTTGCAGGGCAGGAATAGACAGGTAGACGTAGAGAATAGACATGTGGACACAGGGGGGGAAGGGGAGGGTGGGACAAATTAGGAGATTAGGCTTGACATAAATACACTACCATGTGTAAAATAGCTAGTGGGAACCTGCTGTATAGCTCAACAAGCTCAGCTTGGTGCTCTGTGATGACCTAGATGGGGAGGGGAAGGGGGGGAGGTCGGTCCAATAGGGAGGGGATATAGGTATACATATAGCTGATTCACTTCATTGTACAGCAGAAACTAACACAACATTGTAAAGCAATTTTACTCCAATAAAAACCATTGGCAAAGACAAAAAATAAAAATAAATAAATATAGGTAATTCCACCTAGTAGGGTGCTAAACATTCACATGCTTTGATCAAATTCAAAGATTTTTAATATGAATGTAGTAAATAATCAAACCACTCATAAATGTGTTCAAATATCTCAGCCTTAAATATTAGCAATAGAAATTACTATTTATATTTACTTTATGAAAACATTGAAATAGGGTAAATTTATGATTTATATCATTATCAATATATGTATATAAATCTATCCTAAAAGTAAGAGGTTTGGATTTAAAATCAAAATAACAACTCAGGAGAAAAATGTATAGTAAGGAAATGACAGGTATATGAATTCTGTAGCAATTACCAATACAGTTTTAAATTATCCTCATGATTAAAATTTTGCCAAACTATTTAAATATATGGACCAGATATCAAGGAAACTTTGAACAGAGTTGACTATTTAAACCTCATGACTACTTGATGAGAAAGATATTAATATTAATCCTGTGATAAGGATGATCACGTATAGGCACACACAAATTCATTAACTTGCTCTAAGTTCACAAATATTGACAAACAGCAGAGTCAGGCATTCAACACAAGTGGTCTGATTTCAGAATGAGTGCTTTTAACCCAAAGCTGGCTTTTTATTTAGAAAACACAATTTTACAATACATAATTCCCTTGTTAAAACTATTTACCAAACCAATTAGCATTAACAAGGACAACTAAATATTTGAGGAATTCTATAATTAAAATCTAATTTGCATACAAAATGTATACAATTACAAAATTTCTATCTCCAGCAGTTCCTAATTATCATTTCTTATTTAAAAAGAACATGTGTCCTTTTCGATGAACCATAATCCCTGACTGTCCATTGATTATTTGAAACTGTTTTAGTATCACACCACCCCGAATCATTAGTAAGTGATGTTAAATGTATGCAGACTAAGCCTTTTATCTCTAATATGGTAACAACATTTTAACTCACTCAGCTAAGCGTCCCTGGTGATTTCAAACTAAATACTCAAACAGTTATCCAAAGACAAGGTCATTGTCTAAACTCCCTGTCTCTTTACTATTTTTGCTTATAGGGTCAGTAGTTTCTGTATTATCCTAGAATATAAACCCTTTTCTCTGCTTAATCCATCTCTGAGTCCCTTTGCCTTCCATCTTCCCCTAATTTTTTCTCTTCAACACTCTGCCTAACCATCTCATAAATTTGTGCCACTTGTTTTTTTTTTAAATTACTGTAATCAATCAATTCTGTAAAGCAGTCATTATTTTTACATATTTTATTAATCATAATATAACATTTTAATTTACAGGTGTTATCAAAGTGAATTAAAGAGATACAAAATACATGACCCTGTAGGGAAGTATTCTTACTTCTTTTTATCCCTATATAAAAATATAAACCATGCATTGTCATTGGAATTTAGGACTTACAAGGTATTTAGTAACAAATATACAAAATAAATCATCATAATCCATAACTGGGGGTTAGTGATAATTTTAAGAATTAGAATTTTGGAAAGTATTATATTTTTCATGAAATTGCTTTAACATTGTTTGAGTCCTCCCTATTCAACTGAACTTTGGATAGAGTTAGCGTATTGCTTGAGATTGCATTGAATTTACAGGTTCATTTAGAAAGAATTGTTACCTTTACCAATACTGAATATAATAGTGTCATTTGGTAAAAGAATCTGTGTATTCATTCATTCCAGTGTCTTCAGTATAAATTGTACTTTTCTTCCTTTAAGTGTGCTTACTTACATGCATTAAAGATTTCTGTTACACTGACAAGTGTATAATATTTTCTGTTTATGTCAGGAGCTCAGTTGATTTGGGAGAAATAAAGCTCAGTTGTCAGGTGTTGGAGTAATTGATTAAAGCAACAAGTCAAAAATGAATGAGTTAATTGCAAACTATAATGGTATAAGCAAGAGTCTAAACTGAGACCAACTCAGCCTGGAACAGCTCACTGGTCTAGGGTCAGGTGGATCAGTGCAGACGTGGGGGGCATCTCAGTGTTGAGGAAACCAAACAAAAGGCTCTGGAAATTTTATGAAACCTGAAGTGGTGTGAGGGCTACAGGGGGAAAGGACTGGGGTGGGAAAGGACTGAGTCAGGTGGGGAAAATCTTCTCCAAGGGTTACTCCTACGCTCCAGTAAGGAGGTTGAAACTGTATACAAGCCCCTGTGTCCCTGTTCTTTGCAGTAAAAGGCTTTTGCTTTAGTCTCCCTGGCCTCCCTTGGGTCTCTAAAAGCTGGTTAAAGAGTTAATAATTGTGAAATGTGAAGATGTAGAAACAAAGAATAGCTGTTGGGCTGGGAAACTGGTAATAATTTAGACTCTAAATCTTCCACACAGCAGAATCACTGAACTCACAGTTCCCCGAAAGATATAGACAAGGGTCTGACACACATTCCTAAGTTGTTTTTACAGGAAGTAGACCTGCCAGCAGATGAAAACTGCTGAGTGCTATAACATAGACCCTAGACTGGTTGAAACCAGAGGGTTGATGATGGTTGAAACTTCACCTTGATGCCAACCAATACGAGAATTGTGCACAAGCTGATCACGTACCCTGCAGCCCCCTCCCTCACACTGCCTTTAAAACCCCTTCTCTGAAAACCATCAGAGAGTTCTGGTCTTATGAGAAAAAGCTCCCTGTTCTCCTTGCCTGGTACCTACAATAAACGCTGTCCTTTCCTTCACCGCAACCCAATATCAGTAGATTGGCTTTACTGCGTGTGGGCAAGTAGACCCAAGTATGGTGCAGTAATAAGTTCTCAGCAGAGGCATCTGAGGAGGACCTTCTCCAAAGACCACAGATAAAGAGATCTAGAAACAAAGGCACCAGGGCTAGGAAAACAAGTAAGTGGAGAGTGTGACCAGCCAGGCAGGCCTGGATCCTTTACTGTAATTCTGTTCAGAGACTGCATTGCATCAGCTGTGCACCAAGTCTGTTATGGAAAGACTTGAAACCTGCCAGGTAAAGCCTTTGTAACTGCCTGTGATCACGCTTGAAATATTGCACATAAGATTTTAACCAGGACCTAGACGCCTCAGTTTAGAGCTGGCACAGAGATGAAGTATAGATTTTTGTATGGCAATACAAAATCTGTCCACCTTAGAGAACTATTCTCTTAAATTCTAATTAATTGGTGTTGCATCTCCTAGATTTTTTTATAGCTAATTTGTCTCATGCAAAACAGTGATACAGTAACTTGGATTAGTAGCATGGTCCAAGGATTTCATATCTGACTGACATTTATATGAATAAAGGGAAAAAACTGGAAGAGCCCCAAGTGGATGCTTTAATGCATTAGCTTGGAGGACAGGAACAATGCAGGCTGGTTTAAAGCACTGGATATGGGGCTAGATTCCCAAGGTATAAACCTTGGCTCAGCAACCTAAATTCTTTATGATTTAAGGAATGCTTATTTTTGTTTCTGTTTCATCTTTACAATGGTGATAACACAAATATCTATAAGAGTTCAAACACACTAATGTATTTACTGTGCCTAGACCTTGAACACTCAGGCCCCCTCTTAATGCTACAAGCTTTCTTTGGATTCCTCAAGCCCCATTCTGAATAAAATAAAGTTCAGTCCTTCTAAGATCCTATGTGTTGTCACCATCTCTCTTTGGATGTCATAGGTTGCACATGCTAAAACTCCTGATCTGCTTTCTATTGGAAAACTCTGCTCATTCCAAATCTTTATTTTTATCACTTCAAAAAACCATCTCTGATCCTTTCAGACCAGTACTGGCACATATCTCCTGAATAAACATAATGCAATAGGCTTACTTATTTTATAGACATTTCCACGTTGTTGGTAGTTATTTATTTTTATGATATCTCCTCCCTAGCCTGTGAGTTCTTTGATGGTAAAGACATGTCTTTTAACCGAGTAACCCTGGTGACAGCTGTAATGCCTCATGAGTAACCCTGGTGACAGCTGTAATGCCTCATATATCATAGATGCTCAGTAAATACTGGACAAAAGAAAAAGGAGACAATGATTTTTCTCTATGCCTGATACTATGTTTCCTCATTACAAAGTTATGAGGCAGCATTTTTGTCTCCACCTTGCACATGAGAAAAGTAAAGTTTGAAAGAGCTAAGTCCCTTTCAAAAGATCACACAACTAGTAATTATAAAGCAGGGAAGGGCTCCTAGACCTATCTACTTCTAAAGTTCATGTTCTTTTCACCACACCCTGCCAGCGTGAGCTATGTGACTAAGGCTGCATGTAAAGGATGCCTGGTGTCAGTGCGCATTATTCAGAGACTAGTGAGGTATGTGGTTTGTTTTACAGGAAGAAAAGGCTCTCTAAGGACGGGGAGGCTGTT
>NW_006791129.1:649691-711278 GCF_000442215.2 Lipotes vexillifer | reverse complement strand
GGGGAGGCTGTTAGGGAAAGAATAGCAGGGAGGAAAATTAGTGACAAGTCCAACTGGGCTAGAGCCTGGAAATTATGATACTGAAGAAAGCAGGGGAACAAGTAAAGAGCAAGTTTCTCCAGAACACAATGTCACTTTAGGAGTTATTACATTGTTTACTTAAGGCTTTGAGGCTTTGTAGTTATTCTCTTTGTCTGACAGAGGCCGGTGAGAATGCAAACTGACTGACACCAGCAAAGTAAAGGAAGAAAGAATCACCAACACATTTACTGAACTTTCAGGGTAAGATGAACTAAAAGGACAAATCCATATTGTTCTACTATTCAATTATAAACGTTATAATAGTGAGGCAGGAAAGACAGGGCAGGGCCCAAGGACAGCTTCCTCATATATAGGCATTAGGCAGAAGGCCAAGCCACCTCCTTGTTTTGCACTAAAGGAGGCCATGACACATGGAGGAATGGCATCTAAAACATAAACTTTGTGGCATCTGAGCAAGAAACTCTGACCATGAAAACCGTGGAGCATGAGCAATAAAAATGCATAGGTTGCTGATGACCCTGTACTATTAGGGAATCATTGACCGAAACCACCCACCTTGACCAGGCATGATGATGATCACTTGTCTGAGTTGTCTCACAATAGGAGGTCCAGATAAGGAGCATGGTGCTGCTGCTGAAAACTAACTGGGAGAATTCAGGAGGGGCCCAAAGAAGGAGGATACGCCAGCCCATAATATGTCTTATAAAACTAACTGGGAGAATTTGGGAGGGGCCAAAAGGAGGGAGAAGACGCCAGCCCATAATATTGTCCTACAAACTCCCGGAATCCCTCGCGCTGGAATCCATCTTGTCTGAGAGATGTGCACTACCAGGAGGGACCCTGAGTCAGATCAAATATGGGCCAAGCAAGATGATTGGCCAGGGCTTCCCTGGTGATGCAGTGGTTGAGAATCTGCCTGCTAATACAGGGGACACGGGTTCAAGCCCTAGTCTGGGAGGATCCCACATGCCGCGGGGCAACTAGGCCTGTGAGCCACAACTACTGAGCCTGCACATCTGGAGCCTGTGCTCCGCAACGAGAGGCCGCAATAGTGAGAGGCACGTGCACTGCAATGAAGAGTGGCCCCCGCTTGCCAGAACTAGAGAAAGCCCTCGCATAGAAACTAAGACCCAACACAGCAAAAATAAATAAATTAATTAATAAACTCCTACCCCCAACATCTAAAAAAAAAAAAGATAATTGGCCAGAGACAACCTGGAAACTCACCCCATTTACCATAAAACCTGAGACTGCAAGCCACGTAGCAGAGTATCTCTCCTGTGTTCCCTTATTCTACTGCTCTCTGTCTGGGCTCCCCTTTCCAACAAATCTTCTGCTTTGTCAGTATGTGTGTCTCCTGGGACAATTCATTTCCAAGTATTAGACAAGAGCCCACTCTTGGGTCCTGGAAGGGTTCCCCCTTCCTGCAACAGTACAACTTTCCATGAGTGGTGGTCGACTAGTAAGGGGAAATTTAAGGGAAAACAACTCTTCTAGTGCGTGTACAGTGACTTCAGGAGAAAAATGTGTAGGACTGGGGGCTGATGCAACCTGGTGCAATCTAGACCACACCTCAACCCTCCCCTCAATGAACATTCCACCCCTAATCAAAAAGACGCCCACCCATTCAAAGGGCTAAAAGTAAAAGGGGATCAAAGAACGCTGCGACGCACCCCTCACTCACAAGGATGCCCGCACACTTCTCCTTTGACTGTAACTTTCCCTTCTGACTTAAATACACTGCTTCTTTGTTCTCTTTGCTCCTCAGCTTCAGCGTGTTTATTTTTCCTTTGTGTTTTGTGTTCCAAATTCCTTAGGAAGAGTTGAACAAAAGAGCCTGGGCTTTTGATCAAGCTTTTCTGGTATCAATAGTATACTTTGTGTGATAGTTAATTTTACATGTCAACTGGCCATGGGTGCCCAGACATTTGGTCAAACATTACCCTGGGTGTGTCCATGAGAGTGATTCTGGATGAGATGGACATTTGAATCAGGAGATCTAGTAAAGCGGACTGACCTTCCTGATGTGGGTGGGCTCCATCCCACAGTTGAATAGAACAAGAGGACAAGTAAGGGGAGGAAGATGGAATTCCTTCTGCTTGACTTCTCCAAGCTCCGACGTCATTTTATTCCTGCCTACAGACTGGAACTGAAACGTCTGCTCTTCCTGGTCTCTAGCAAGCAGACTTTCGGACTGGAATCACACCGTGGGCTCTTCTGGGTCTCCAACGGCCTGCTGCAGATCTGGGCACTTGTCCACCTCTATAATCCCATGAGTCAGTTCCTTGTAATAAATCTCTCTGCTCTCTCTTTCACACACACACACACACACACACACACACACACAGTTGGTTCAGTTTCTTTGGAGAACACTGACTAATACGCTCTGTTAACATATTACATAAAGGCAAACAAAAAAGAAAAAATTCAGCAGTGCAATATTAGACATTATTTATGATCACTGTCATTCAGAGGCAAGGAGCACTAAATGCATTTGAAGGAAGCCAATTCAGTATTCAATCTTTGTAGCTTAGAGAAATGGACAACTTTGGCTTATCTGAAAACGATGAAATATAATCAAGTTTCCTGCACTTCAGACAACAACTAGTCATTGCTGCTTTACAAAATATAAAAATAGAACAGAATAATACATATGGAACTCAATGATTATATATCTAAGTAGAAAATAACAATAATCTTTAACCAAATATTATGACAAAGTTATCAGTAATGTTGATATGAGAGAAAAAAAGGAAGGGACCCAGAAAAGTGCTGTAGAACATGTATATATACACACACACATATGTATAAACATACATATATTTGTACATATAATACACATATATTTGAAATAACTGAGAATTAATTTTCACATGTTTCTAATTTCATTTTAGTTTTACTTGGTTTCATTTTCTGATTTTATTATTTCTATAGATGAAGATGTAAAGATGTTAAAAGCTTAGAAAAATATTAAATCAATGTTATGTCATTTAAATAAATTGTGCTATAATATTTATAAATATTGATGGTAATAATACTCTTGAATCCATTATTGTGTTTAATAAATTCAATTTACAATTTACAAAATTTTGAAATGTATTTAATACAAATAATCTTTAACAATTTTGTATCTGACATCCAGAGCAATATTATGTATCATATATTGGGCTGATTTTTTTAAAAAAAATTACCCTAATATTTACCTTAAGATTTTTTGAAGGATTTTTTTAGAATTAATTCCTATTGTACAAAAATATTTTTATCTTAATGCTTGTTATTACTCGTTCTCATATGGTAACTGTGGCTATATGTACAATGTATTTATTTTAATATTAGACTGACAAATTCTTTTAAGCTTCCTCTTAATTTTTTATTATCTCAGTCTTTAGTATGCTAGCTAGGTTAACATAAAGTGTGTGTGTGTGTGTGTGTGTGTGTGTGTGTGTGTGTGTGTGTGTATATATATATATATATACACACATATATATATACTTTTTATATGCTGCACTTTTTAAACAGTATAATTGACATATAACATTTTATTAGTTTCAGGTGTACAAATGATTTGACATTTGTATACATTGGGAAATGATCACATATTAAGTCCAGTTACTATCTGTCACCATACAATTAACGCCCCTCACCCATTTTGCCCAACCCCCAACCTTCCTCTCCTCTGGCAAATACCAATCTGTTCTCTGTATCTATGAGTTTTGTTTTGATTTGTTTCTTTGTTTTGTTTTTAGATTCTACATAAAAGTGAAATCATACAGTATTTGTTTTCCTCTATTTGACTTATTTCACTTAGCATAATACCCTCAAGTCCCATCAATGTTACTGAAAATGGCAATATTTCATCCTTCTTTTTTATGACTGAGTAGTGTATACATTTACACTATGTATATGTGTATATCTATATCTATATCTCACAATTTATCAATTCCTCCATCAATGGACACTTAATGCTGTTTTCATGTCTTGGCTATTGTAAATAATGCTGCAATGAACATAGGGGTTCATCAATCCTTTTGAATTAGTGTTTTCATTTTCTCCAGATAAATATCCAGAAGTGGAATTGCTGGGTCATATGGTAGTTCTATTCTTAATTTTTGTGAGAAAACTCCATACTGCTTGCCATAGTGGCTCCAGCAATTTACATTCCCACCAACAGTGTAGGAGGGTTCCCTTTTCTACACAGCTTGGCCAACACATCATTTTTTGTCTTTTTGATAATAGCCATTCTGGGAGCTATCAGGTGATACTCATTGAGGTTTTGACTTGCATTTCTCTGCTGATTAGTGATGTCAAGCATCTTTTCATGTGCCTGTTGGCAATCTGTGTACCTTCTTTGGAAAAATGCCTTTTCATGTCCTCTGCTCATTTTTCAATCAGATTGTTTGCTTTTTGATATTGAGTTGTATGAGTTCTTTATATATTTTTTATATTAACCACTTATTGGATATATGATTTGTAAGTACCCTATCCCTTTCAGGAGATTACCTTTTTATTTTCTTGAAGGTTTTTTTTGGTTTTGCAGAAGTTTTTAGTTTGATGTAATCTTATTTATTTTTGCTTTTGTTGCCATTGCTTTGGAATGCAATCCAAAAATATATCACTAAGAGTGATGTCAAGGAGCTTATCCACTATGTTTTCTTCTAGAAGTTTTATGGGTTTTGATCTCACATTCAAGTCTTTAAAGCATTTTGAGTTGGTTTTTGTGAATGGTGTAAGATAGTGGTGCTGTTCCATTCTTTTGCATGTGGGTGTCCAGTTTCCAAGCATCGTTTATTGGAGAGACTATACTTTCCCCAGTGTATATTTTTGCTTCCTTTGTCATAAATTATGTACCATATATGCTATGCATGGGTTTATTTCTGGGCTGTCATTCTGTTCCATTGAACTCTGTATCTGTTTTTATGCCAACAGAATACTATTTTTTTGTTATTGTTGCTGTTTTGTTTTTGTTTTTTACCATAGCATTATAATATAGTTTAAAATCGGGGAGTGTCATGCCTCCAGCTCCGTTCTTCATTCTCAAGATTGCTTTGGCTATTTGGGATCTTTTGTGACTCCAACATATTTTAGGAGTGTTTATTCTATTTCTATGAAAAATGCTGCAGGAGGGGTTAATACTGCTATACTTTTTGCAAGCTATGTAAATTACCAGTTAACAGATAAATCATGAAATCCATAGGTATCCAAAGTTTAAGTGCATTTGAATTAAAAAAATACAAAATAAACTTAAAATATATTCTTAAGTACTTTGTTACCTAAGTACATTTTTATCTTGTATAGTGTTATCTTGTTAAGTACGTGTGTGACAAATAGAATCTATTATTGATTTACAATATAAATAATGATAACTTACATCAATGGATTAGCAGCAAAATCACAACTTCAGTACACATATATTCTGAATACCTCAAGGGTAAATGTGTAACATATTTATTTCCATTTCTTATTATTTGTATTATATTCTGAAACTCTTCTGAATACAATTTTAGGCTACTTTATAATCATCAATTTTGATTCATTTAATCAGGCTTTAATATTTAGCAATAAAAATGTTGTATTGTAAATCAAATAAACTTTTAAATGTAAATAATATAATTCAGTCAATTAGATATCAGCAGATACCAGCATTTCAATCTACATCTTTTTGTAAAAAGTCGAATGCAGATTATCCTATTCAAGAAAGTCTCTGGTCATAATGAAATGTCTAAAATTAATGAAAGTCGTGGAGAATATCTTGTGATACATTTAAAAATCTATGTGCCTTGCCATGAATGTAATTATTATTGCACTTACATTTAATGAGTTTATAAAATAGATAAACTTACTGAATTTAAGAGCAAAAAATCAGAATTTAATAGCAATAACAAGAATTAAGCTTGTTACTAAATGAAAATAAATATCTGTATAAAGTGTGCCATTTACAGTATATTGATAACACATATCAATGAATTATGAATAAAACTAAAACTTCAGATATCAAAATATTTTAGTCTGCCTGTCCTGCTATAACAAAATACCACAAACTGGGTAAAGAACAGCAGAAATGTATTGCTCCCTGTTCTGGATGCTGAATGTCTGAGATCAGACTGTGAGCAAGACCAGGTGGGGGCCCTCTTCTGGATTGTAGACTTCTTGTATCCTCACATGATGGAAGGTCTAGGGCGCTATGTGGAATCTCTTTTATAACACTCATGAGGGATCCATCCTCATGACCTAAGCACCTCCTAAAAGCCCCTCTTTCTAACACCATCACATTGTACATAAGGATCCCAACATATGAATTTTTCAGGGACACAGACATTCAGACCATAATGCAAAATATGGGGGGTTCCAGTCAAGATGGTGAAATAGCAGGTCTTGGAGCTAACTTCCTCCCGTAAATACATCAAAAATACATCTACATTTGGAACAGTTGGAACAGTTCTCACAGAATACATACTGAACAGTTCTCACAGAATACATACTGAATTCTGGCAGAAGATCTCAGCCAGCCAAAATTGCAAGAAAGATATCCATGTAACTGGGTAGGACAAAAGAAAAAAAAAAAATGGGGATGAGACCTGTACCCCTGGGAGGGAGCTGTGAAAGAGGAAAGGTTTCCTCACCCTGGGAAGCCCCTTTTCCAGTGAGGAGATCATTCAGGACAGAAAGCGAGAGGCTTCAGAGGCTTGGAGGAGAACACAGCTGATGGTCTGCAGTAGGCAGAACAGAGAGAGACCCGAACAGATGGTTGGTGTCACCTCTCTGCACTCCCCAGCCAGAGGGTCACATCCACTGGTGCATGTGGGGGCTGGGGGCTGAAACTTGGGCTTCAGAGGACAGACCTGGGGAGAGGACTGCGGTTGGCTGCATTGGAGACAGCCTGAAGGGGCTGGAGTGTGGTATGAGCAGCAACCGGGGGTGTATGCTGAAGAAGCCTGAACCCACCATAAAAGTAAAGCAGCATGTGAAGGGAGGGGTGGACACTGCCATAGCAACCTCTTTCTCAACATGCTCCCAGTGGGTGTGGTGCAGCTTCTAGGAGTTCTGGGAGTGCGCAAGTGCCAGTGATTTGCCCACATGTGGAGGTGGGGCTGAAACCCAAGCTGATCCACAGGAGCTGTGTGACTTAGGAGTCAGGGCTGAAACATGAGCCCTCTTCCTATGGCTGTGTGATTGGCAGATTCATGCCACCACTGCAAGCATTGTAAACTCCGTGCCTTCAGGACATCAGAGTGGACAACAGGTGCTCCTGTGGCTGGGGCAGGTCCCGAGTTAGCAGCTGTGGGCTTACCAAGTGCAGGCACATGGAAGCGGGGCCAGGGTCTGGGCTGCTTCCATAGCTTCCATGGTGGGGCCAGATGTGCTACTACTGCATTCCTGGTAACTAATTTCAGTGGATCTAAGCCTATGGATCTGTGCTGGTGGCTTTGTGAATGCAGCCCCTGAAGTTCACAAGGCCCTATTGCCTGCATTCTCAGTTGAGGCAGGGCAAAGGACAGTGCCAACAACAGTGTACTTTGTGAGCCTGCACAATGGGTTTCAGGTAACACCAGAGTGCACTCCCCAGTGGACAGCTGCTGCAGAGGAATACTTAATGGCTCCTCTTCAAGGGGGAGTGCTCCAGTTCCACCTACTTCACACTGCACTTCAGAAACGGATCTGGGGTCTTCTACTCCAACAACTGGGGAGCAGACCCTGCCTGGAACAGGGTGGTGATAACCAGAAAGCAAAGAGGAGACCCTGCTTAATAGCCAGTGCAGGCTCTGGTCACCACATCACCAGTCACACCCCCTATCAAGGGAATAACAGCCAGCACACATTGAGGAAAGATGCAACAGGTACACATACTAAAAAGAGCCCTTGCACCAAAAGTATTAAACTTACGCAGGCAACACAGGGATGCTTCCACATAAAAATAGCCCTCCAAGACCACAGTAGATAACAATTTCTTTTAAATACACAGAGCAAGAGAAATATAAGTAAAATGAAAAATCAGAAGAACCACTCCCAGTTAAAAGATCAAGAGAAGTCCTCTGAAAAAAACAATGAAACAGACCTCTTCAGTCTAATAGACACCAAGTTCAAAAAGAATGTAATGAAAATACTGAAGGAATTAAGAAAGGCTATCAACAGAAATGCAGATTTCTGTCAAAAGGAACTAGAAACTATAAAGAGGAATCAAGGAAAATTAGAAAACTCATTTGCTGAGATTAAAACTGAGCTAAAGGCAATAAACAGCAAATTGAATAATGTGTATTATTGGGATCTGGAAGATAGAATAATGGAAATCATCCAATCAGAACAGCAGTCAGAAAGCCAAATGAAAAAACAAAAACATTAAAAAATAAAGCAATATAAGAGACCTATGGGATAATATCAAGCATGCCAATCTATGTGTAATAGGGATCCCAGAAGAAGAAAGAGAAAAGAGGATAGTAAAAGTATTTGAAGAATGTATGGCTGAAAACTTCCTAAACTTAAAGAAGGAAACAGATGTCCAGGTACAGAAAGCACAGCAGGTCCCAAACAAGATGAACTGAAACAGACCTACACCAAGACATTATAATTAAAGTGACAAAAGTTAAAGATAGAGGATTCTAAAGGCAGCAAGGGAAAAACAGAGTTCATGACAAGGGAACCCCCATAAGGCTATCAGCTGATTTCTTTACAGAAACGTTGCAGGCCAGAAGGGAGTGGCAAGATTTATTGAAAGTCCTAAAAGGGAAAAACTTGCAACCTAGGATACTCTACCCAGCAAGATTATCCATTTAGAATAGAAGGAGAGATAAAGGATTTGTCAAACAAGCAAAAACTAAAAGAATATAGCAATACTAAACCTACCCTAAAATAAACTTTGAAAGGTCTTCTCTAAATAGAAAAGAAGCAAGAGTCTATAAGAAAGAGAAAATTGCAATTGGAAAGTAAACCACTTAAATAAGCCAGTACATAGATTATTTAAAAAATCAAAAATTTCTCAAAGCAGTGATCACAACAATGAACAGCAAAATGATAAACATGAAGATGTAAAAGAGGACATCAAAATCATAAAATGTGGGTGAGGAGAGTAAGAAAATACAGATTGTTTAAAAAAATGTGTTTGAGCCTATAGACTATCAGTCTAAAGCAAGTAGATATAGGAAGGGCTTAACATACATGAAAAACAGGGTAACCACAAATCAAAACATACAATAGATTCACAAAAACCAAAAAGAAGAGAACACAAGCATAATACAAAAGAACACCACTGAACCACAAAAGGAAAAGCAAAAAGAAAAAGAAAGGAACAATGAAGAAATACAAAATCAACCAGAAAACAAGGTTTAAAATGGCAATAAATAGATATCTATCAATAATTACCTTAAATGTCAGTAAACTAAATGATTCAATCAAAAGACATAGAGTGGTAGATTGGATTAAAAAAAAAATGAGAGCCTACAATATGCTGCCTTAGAAGAGACCCACTTTAGGGCAAAGGACACACATAGATTGAAAGTGAAGGAATGGAAAAAGATATTTCATGCAAACAGAAATGACAAGAACATGGGGGTAGCTATACTCTTATCAGACAAAATAGACTTTAAAACAAAAGACAAAAATGACACTATATAATGATAAGAGGATCAACAGGGGAAGAGGATATTAAATTCATTCATGTATATGAACCCAATATAGGAGCACCCAAATACATAAAACAAATAAGATATAAAGGAAGAAATTGATGGGAATACAATAATATTAGGAGACTTTAACACCCCACTGATATCAATGGACAGATCTTCCTGAGAGAAAATCACTAATGCAATGGAGATTCTAAATGACACAATAAAACAGTTAGACTTAATTGATATTTTCAGCACATTACATCCAAAACAACAAGAATAAACGTTTTTTTCAAGTGCATATGGAACATTCTCTAAGATTAAACACATAATAGGATACAAAACAAACCTAAACAAATTTAAGAGGATAGAAATTATTTCAAGCATCTTTTCTGATTATAAAGGCATGAAACAATATCAATCATAGAAAAAGAAATGAGAAAAAAACCTATTACATGGAAAAAAAACCACGTTACTAAAATACCAATAAATAAAAAGTATCCAAATTGGAAGGAAAGAGGTAAAATTTTCATTATGTGCAGATGACATGATACTATATATAGAGAACTCAAGGGCTCCACACAAAAACTACAAGGACTGATAAATGAATTCAGCAAGGTAGTAGGATACAAGATTAACATACAGAAATCGGTTGTATTTCTTTACACTAACAATGAAATATCAAAAAGGGAATGTAAAAAAAAACAATACCTTTGAAAATAGCACCAAAAAAAAAATACTTAGAAATAAACCTGACCAAGGAATGAAAGTCCTGTATCCTAAGAAATATAAAACATTAATAAAGGAAATTGAAGATGATTGAAAGAAATGGAAAGCTATCCTATGCTCTTGGATTGGAAGAATTAATATTGTTAAAATGGCCATACTACCCAAAGCAATCTACAGATTTAATGTGATATCTATCAAATTACCCATGACATTTTTCACAGAACTAGAACAAACAATCCTAACATTTATATGGAACCATAAAAGATCCAGAATTGCCAAAGCAATCCTGAGGAAAAAGAATAAAACTGGAGGCATAAACCTCACAGACTTCAGACAATACTACAAAGCTATAGTAATCAAAATAGTGTGGTATTGGCACAAAAACAGACATATGGATCACTAGAACAGAATAGAGAGCCCAGAAATAAACCCACACAACTATAGTCAATTAATCTTTGACAAAGGAGGCAAGGATATACAATGGGGAAATGACAGTCTTTTCAGCAAGTGGTGTTGGAGAAGCTGGACAGCTACATATAAATCAATGAAGTTAGAACACACCCTCACACCATACACAAAAATAAACTCAAAATGGCTTACAAACTTAAATATAAGACATGACACCGGAAAACTCATAGAAGAGAACATAGGCAAACCAATCTGTGACATAAACAATACCAAAGTTTTCTTAGGGCAGTCTCCCAAGACAATAGAAGTAAAAGCAAAATAAACAAATGTGACCTTATCAAACCTATAAGCTCTTGAATAGCAAAGAAAACTATAAATAAAATAAGAAGGCAAACTATGAAATGGGAGAAAATATTTTCAAATGAGGTGACAAACAAGTGCTTAATTTCCAAAATATACAAATAGCTCATACAACTCAATAACAAAAAAACAAACAACCCAATCAAAAAATGGGCAAAGACCTAAATAGACATTTCTCCAAAGAAGACATAGAGATGGCCAATAGGCACATGAAAAGATGCTCAGCATCACTAATTATTTGAGAAATGCAAATCAAAACTACAATATAGTATCACCTCAAACCAGTCAGAATGGTCATCATTAGAAAGTCTACAAATAATGAATGCTGGAGAGGGTGTGGAGAAACAGGAACCCTCCTACCCTGTTGGTGGAAATGTAAATTGGTGCAGCCACTATGGGAAACAGTATAGAGGTTCCTCAAAAAACTAAAAATAGAGTTGATCCAGCAATCTCACTCCTGGGTATATATCCTGACAAAACTATGAATCGTAAAGATACATGCACCCCAATGTTCATAGCTGCAGTATTTACAATAGCCAAGACATAGAAACAACCTAAATGTCCATCAACAGATGAATGAATAAAGAATATGTGGTACGTATATACAATGGAATAATACTCAGCCATAAAAAAGAATGAAATAATGCCATTTGCAGCAGCATGGATGGACCTAGATATCATTGTACTAAGTGAAGTAAGTCAGACAGAGAAGGACAAATGCCGTACTATATCACTTACATGTGGAATCTAAAATATGACACAAATGAACTTGTCTACAAAACAGAAACAGACTCACAGATATAGAGAACAGACTGGTGGATGCCAAAGGGGAGGGGGATGAGGGAGGGATTGGGAGTTTAGGATTAGGAAACGTAAACTATTACATATGTATAACTGAATCACTTTGCTGCATGCCAGAAACTAACACCAAACTGTAAATCAACTTTACTTCAATAAAATAAATTTTAAAAAATATACCAGGTATTAGAAAATATGTGCAAAATATGGAATGGAACAGTGGCAATAGACAAGTGTTCTCCAAAATTGTTTCATGTGAAAACTGAAAGGTGCTAAAGGAAAGGAGCACAATTATGGGGTGACAGGGTGCTCTTTTATCATAATAAGTGTGAGGAATGCTGGATACTCTGTATTCTTCTTGGAGTTCACAATGCTTATAAATATATAAAAGATGTGGAAAAGTTTTCCATTAAATAATAACAATCCTATTATTTTAAATCTGATGTTTCATAAATATATAGCCTTATATAACATTTGATTATTATATTTCTGCAAATCTATTAATGTTTTCTGAAAATGTTGCACTCAACACAATTTGAGCCATGTAATAATATTTGCATTTACAGTCAGCTGTGCTGCTGCTATATGCTGAAAACAGTAAACTTTTTAAAACTCTTTTTCCACCAAACACAATTATGCCTAACAGTATTTTTTAAGTACAATAAAAAAGTGTGTGTTGAATATATAATTGTGAACAACAATGACGAGATTATTACCATTTGAGAACGAGCCAAACCAAAGAATCAGCATTTAAATTTCCATTTTGTTTCCACAAACAATAAAAGCAAACTAGAAATATCTATTTATTACATTGTCCTATGATGAGGGTTAGCAAATGTTAAGAACTAAATATTCCACTATACATTGTATCCAATATCTGCTCAATTCCACATAGATCATTTTAAGTAACAGCTCCATAATTGTACACCAGAACTGTTAAAAATCTTATGCTTACCACCTATCTTGTAATAAAGTAAGACTGGGTGGAGCCCAGGAGCTCACATTTATGACACATGACCTAAATGATTCAGACACAGGTGGTCATTACACCACAGTGTTTGAAACACTGGTTTAAAATAAGAGAATTAGACTGCTTGCTTCTAGTATGAATTTGATGCATTATAAAAGTCATTTTTTGAGTTTGACTATACTCAATATTTTTTCATCTCAATTTGCCAAATTGACAAATGGTGAGAAAAAATATAAAGTCCCCAAAGTATAAGAAACATTGTACAAGGAGAAAGATAAAAAGTAATGAATTAACGTGTATTGAATGCCCAATATATCCCAAGATACTTTACTGAGCTTTTAAAAAACAAGTTAGTGCAGATATTGATATAATACAGAAACTAGGGGAAAGGGATCTCAGTACAAACAATTTAACTCTGCAATCTAGGGCCAGTGTTGGAATTTGGTTGCATATTGTATTTGATGAGCTATAGAATACAAAGAAAAAAAAAACCTTCTTAAAGCAAACAGATCAACTTTATAATTGTTGCTAAGAGACATAATCAAGAACACTTGATATATAGTCAGGTATCCTGATGGATTGGAATTCAAAATACAAGGTCTTAAAACAAAATATTATGTAACAACCTAAATGGGAAAAGAATTTGAAAAAGAATAGATACATGAATAACTGAATCACTTTGCTGTACACCTGAAACAAGCACAACATTGTTAATCAACTATACTCCCATGTAATATACAAAGTTAAAAAAAAAAGACAAAATAGAGCTTCTAGATTTCTAATGAAAACAATTATCCACTTCACCAACTCCTTCCATTTCAGGTCTTTGACCAAATATCATTTCAATAACACCCACCATGACCATCATAATAAAAACTGAAAACTGACCTCACATTTTTTGTGACCCATCTTCCCTGCTACATTTTTGTAGTTGATTTTTCTTATAATTTACCATTGTTTAACAACCTCAATCACTCACTGTCCCATTGCTAAGTCTCTTTACTGTTTGGACCTAGTTTCAGAAGACACACAGTGTCACATCTTTCTGACTATGATGGAGTTACAATTTTTCTCAGATTCAGGTTCCTCAAAAAATTAAAAATAGAACTACCTATGACCCAGCAATTTTACTGCTGGGTATTTATCCAATAAAACCCTGAAAACAGTAACTTGAAAAGATACATGCACCCCAATGTTCATAGCAGCTTTATTTACAATAGCCAAGACACAGCAGCAACAAAAGTGTCCACAAGTGTCTATCAAGAGACGAATGGATAAAGAAGATGTGGAATATATATATATATATATATATATATATATATATATACACACACACACACATGCACACTCTATATTATCACTTATATGTGGAATCTAAAAGATAACACGAATGAATGCATACAGCAAAACAGAAACAGACACAGATATAGAGAACAAATTACTGGTTAACAGTGGGGAGAGGGAAGGGAGGAAGGGCAAGATGAGGGTATGAGATTAAGAGATAAAAACTACTACATAAAAAATAACTAATTAACAGGGATATATCACACAACACAAGGAAATGCAGCCATTATTTTGTAATAATTTTAAATGGAGTATAATCTACAAAGATATTGAATCACTTTGCTGTACACCTGAAACTAATATAATACTGTAAATCAACGATAATTTTTTTAAAAAAGGAGAGAAACTCCAAGGCCAAAAGATGAGGAAAAAAACAAGCCCACTAATGCAGTTTGAAGTTTCTGGTGCCTGTAATTCCAAGAAGCATGAAACACAGCCCAACTTCTTGAAAGAATTATATAAAACCTCACTCTAAAGGTCTCTTTTTTCAGTAAATATTACTCTATAGAACATGCCAGGTTTTTGACAAAACTTATAAGCCATGTCAGAAGGCAAAAAGAAACATGTCTGAAGGGACAATGCAATTACCAGAACTAGATTTAGATATGACACAGATCTTGAGCTATCAAATAGAGAATTTAGAATAACTATGATTAATGCATTAATATTTCTGATGGGAAAGGTTGGCAACATGCAAGTCTAAATAGGTCATGTCAACAGAGATATAAAACAATAAGTAAAAGGGGAGGGGAGGAAATCCTAGATATCAAAAACAAATGTAAAAGAAATGAAAATACCTTTTACTGATTCATCAGTAGACTCAACAAGATAGGGAGAAAAATCAATGAACTTGAAGAAAATTCCTGAAATGAAATAAAAATGGAATATATTAATGGTTGCCAGATAGAAGGGGAGGGGTTGAAATGGTAAAATACAGGGTACTCCAATGGGAAATACAAACTATTAAGTATTTGTCAAAATTCATAGAACTTTATAGAAAATATGACACAAATGAATTTGTCTACAAAACAGAAACAGACTCACAGATATAGAGAACAGACTGGTGGATGCCAAAGGGGAGGGGGATGAGGGAGGGATTGGGAATTTAGGATTAGGAAACGTAAACTATTACATATGTATAACTGAATCACTTTGCTGCATGCCAGAAACTAACACCAAATTGTAAATCAACTTTACTTGTATAGAAAAAACTTAGTAATGTATGCAAACTATTAAAAAATGATTCAAGAGGCTTGGGAATAGGAAGCTGGAGTGCAGAATGTGACAAAATAACCTAACTGTGTTACAAATGTATGAAACAACATCAATGAAGGGAATTCACCTTTCAGGGGAAAGGTGCTGACCCGAGAAACTTTGGAAGTGAGTGGAGTCTGTAAGACAGGAATTTTAAAAAAACTAAAAAACAAAAAACTGCCCATAAGCACTGTACTTTAGTTGGTACGGTTGTTTTCCACACGGGTATCAGTGAACAATTCTGAAAATATGGTACTTGTCTGATGAAACTGAATAAGTGAATGGATACTGAATGGTCAGGTCCAGGTTTCTCATTGTTGGAGTGAAGGTCACAGATAATCAAGAGGAGGAGACTAGAATGATCCATATTGAAATGGATTAGAATTGGAGACAGTCGGTATGAACTCACGTTTCACTTAATATGGAAACAGATGATTACATACAGAAATATTCATATATGTGTATATACACCAGTTCATATACACACTTGTATTTCCTTGCTCTGTCAGCTGAGAGGGCCTAAAAGTAAGGGTACCCCAGTAGCAAAGAGCACAGCTATCATCCATGTCTATTCCATTTTCCAATAAAAGGAACTCACTTGTTAAAAAAAAAAAGGTTGATTCTAAACTATGGAACGGAATAGGCAAGATGAGCCTGGAGCATCTTGTAGTACCAGAGAGTAAAGAACATTAAAAACAAGCAAACAAATAAAAATCCTCAAAAGTAAGAATATACTACTCAGGAATATGCTATAAAGGGACTCAGAGTCCAACTGAGAGTTCTCAATGGCCAAAGCTGGAACAATCTGAATAACAAAGTTAATTACTGTTGGATTATAATTAAACACGGAAAATGAATAGCCATCAGAACTGAACAAATACAAATACATAATTGAATAAATAGATGGTAAAGAATAGACAAATCTCCTATGCAAACGAATTTCAGAGTAGATTCTTCCCTCTGAAGAAGGATGAGCATATCACCCTTCTCCTTAAGTGTGGCTTGTGTATACTGACTTCCTCTCAAAGAGTGCAGTTTGGAAAGGGGGTATTAAAGAATAACTTTACAGTGGAGAAACTTGACAAATACTAGTTCAGTCAAATGATCAACGTTCACATCATCAGCAATAAGTTTAAATGACAGCATGTACTCTTGATAAGCTGTGTTGAAAATGGTACTTCACCCCTGTGGTCTTCCTTTCCAATCTCAAAAATCCAATATAACCATGAGAACAACATCAGACAAATCCGAATGGAAGAACATTCTACAAAATACCTAACCAGTAATTCTCAAAAACTGTCAGAATCATGAAAAACAAGAAAAATTTGAGCAGCTGTTATAGCTCAGAGGAACCAAAAGAGACATGATAAATAAATGTAATGGGATATTCTAGCTGAAATCCTGAAACAGCAAGAGAACATTCAGGAAAAACTAATGAAACCTGAATTATGGAGTTTAGTTAATAATAATGTATCTTTTCAAATTAGTGTTTTTGGTTTTTTTTCAGATATATACCCAGGAATGGAATTGCTGGATCATATGGTAGTTCTATTCTTAGATTTCTAAGAAACCTCCATACATTTTCCAGAGTGGCTGCACCAATTTACAGTCTCACCAACAGTGAACAATGGTTCCCTTTTCTCCACATCCTCACCAACATTTGTTATTTGCATTCTTTTTGATGACAGCCATTCTGACAGGTGTGAGGTGGTATCTCATCGTGGTCTTGATTTGCATTTCCCTGATGATTTGTGATATTGAGCATCTTTCCATGTGCCTGTTAGCCATCTGCACTTCCTCTTTGGAAAAACTATTTACAATTGCAAAGTTATGGAAGTATCCTAAGTGTCCATCAAGAGCTAAATAGATTAAGATGAAGTGGTATATATATAAAATGGAATACTACTCAGCCATGATAAAGAAAGAAATTTTGCCATTCACAGCAACATGGATGGATTTGGAGGGAATTATTCTAAGTGGAATAAGTTAGACAGAGAAAGACAAATATAGTATGCTATCACTTATATATGGAATCTAAAAAACACAACAAAAAAGTGGATTAAAAAAATGAAGTAGACTCACAGGATATAGAGAACAAACTAGTGGTTACTACTGGGGAGAGGGAAGGAGGGAGGGACAATATAGGGGTAGGGGGAGAAAAGTGTTACTTGGGATTATATGAAATCATGTGTGTGAAACTTTTGAAAAATGTAAAGCAGTATGGAATTTAAAGAATGTCTCATTCAATAAAAAATGCATATGCATATACATATATTCTGTACAATGACAATGTATAAAATAAAAATTTTTATATAAGTATTAAAATTTTTGAAAAAATGTATCAAGTTGATTCAATAGTTGTGACAAATGTATCATAGTAATGTAGGAGGTTAACAATAGGAGAAACTAGAGAGGGTGTACAGGAATTGTCTGTACCATTTTTGTTACATTTCTATAAATCTAAAACCACCTAAAAACAAAAATTTTTTAAAACACATAAGTAGTTTTAAAAACAGATTATGCTAACATAATGTGTCCTACAAGTATATATATGCATATATATATATGCATATGTATGTATGTATAAATGTAAATATACACATACATATATAAATATATGGAAAGAGTAGAATGAATGACCATAAATGACTTCCAGAACTTTGAGGAATCAAGATGATATTCAAATTTAATCTAAGAGGCCTACAGTGACTATACAAGATTCTCTACTTTACTTGTTCTTAACCAAGGCTACATATTCTAATCATCTGTGGAAATTTTTAAAAATAGGGCTATATTGATATACAGCTCCCTCCCTAAGAGATTGTGATTTAATTGTTTTGTGATGGGACCTCATTATTTCTTTTTTTGTTATTGTTGGAGTAGTAAAACTATTTTATTTCAGGACTTACTATAAGGCTAGAGCATGCAAGACAATGTAGTGTGAGCAAAAATAGCAACAATTAGATCAATGAAACAACTTGGAAAGTTTAGAAATCCACCTGGGACTTCCCTGGCAGTCCAGTGGTAAAGAGTCTGCCTTCCAATGAGAGGGATGTGGGTTTGATCCCTGGTTGGGGAAATAAGATCCCACATGCCATGGGGCAGCTAAGCCTGTGTGCCACAACTACTGACCTTGCACGACTCAATGAGAGAGCCTGCATGCTGCAAACTACAGAGCCCATGTGCCCTGGGGTCCACGCATCACAACTAGAGAGAGAAAACCCACACGCCACAACTACTGAGCTCACATCCCTCAATGAGAGAGTCAGCATGCTGCAAACTACAGAGCCCACGTGCCCTGGAGTCCATGCATCACAACTAGAGAGAGAAAACCCACACACCACAACTACTGAGCTCGCACGACTCAATGAGAGAGCCTGCATGCTGCAAACTACAGAGCCCATGTACCCTGGAGTCCACGCATCACAACTAGAGAGAGAAAACCCACATGCCACAACTACTGAGCTCGCATCCCTCAATGAGAGAGTCCGCATGCTGCAAACTACAGAGTCCACGTGCCCTGGAGCCCACACACCACAACTAGAGAGAGAAAAACCGCACGCCACAACTACTGAGCTTGCATGCCTCAACAAGAGAGCCCACGTGCTTTGGAGCCCACGCACCACAACTACAGAGACCATGTGCTCTGGAGCCCATGCCCCACAACTAGAGAGAGAAAACCCGCATGCCACAACTAGAGAGAAGCCTGCACACCGCAACGAAAGATCCCACATGCCTCAACAAAGATCCTGCATACTGCAACTAAGACCTGACACAGCCAAAAAAAAATAAAGAAAATAAATAAAAATAAATAATTAAAAAATTAAAAAAAGAAATCCACCACTTACACTTTTTATTTTTTTTTATTGAAGTATAGTTGACTTACAATGTTATATTTGTTCTGGTGTACCACATAGTGGGCCCACATTATTTCTTAAGAGTAATCATGTGCTTTTGTTATTGAGTTATAATTGAAAAATCACTTTCTAGTTCATTTATTCTAAACTTTTATACTTATTTGATAATATATAAAAATTATTTCATTAATGGAAAACATTTCATTAAATTTAAAGTCTAAAATATAAATCACTGTTTGATATAACTGAGTTACATTGTAACTTGCATTTTAAAAGCAATTAATAATTCGATCAAATAAGTTTTGTGTGAGAGGAAAACATATGACACTATTTACATTCAATACTTTCCTAATAGGCAGAACCCTGGGTTTGTCCATTCATTGTCCACAAGTGCTGTCCGGCTCTATCTAAATTGAGTAAATGTTCTATAATCTGCACTGTCTAATATGGTAGCTAGAAAGTATATATGGTTATTGAGCATTTAAAATATGAGTACTGTGAATAAATAACCAAATTTTTAATTTTAAAATTTTAAATAATTTAAATAGTCATATGAAGCTAAAATGGCTACCATGTTGGACATCATGATTCTAGACATTTGTTCTACAGAATCTTAAATAAGTGAGAGGTACTAAGACCAAATGTTATTGGTTTTTATACAAATGTGCAGATTCCTATTGGTGAAGATGATGAAATTCATATAAAATATGAAAACAGTGAAGTAAGAAAAGACAAAATATCCAAAGTGATGAAGGAGTAAAGAACGAGGAAAGAAAATTTTTGGATAGAGCTTGAGTGGGTATGAAATGGTTTGATAAAATTCCTTACTGCATTTTGAATAAGTAGGCAAGCAGATCATGTAACCAATATAAATTTCAATATCTCTTTTCTATGAAATTTCTTTAATGAAATATATATTGTAATGTCTGCTAAACCAGAGGTGTCTATATGTTATTACTCACATGATTATTATTTAAAAGAAGGTGCCATTATATGGGCAATTAATCTCCCACAAAGGAGGCAAGAATATACAATGGAGAAAAGACAGCCTCTTCAATAAATGGTATTAGAAAAACTGGAGAGCTATATACAAAAGAATCAAACTGGACTACACTCTCACAACATGCACAAAAGTAAATTTTAAATGGATTAAAGACTTAAATGTAAGACCTGAAGCCATAAAATTTCTAAAAGAAAACATAGGTAGTACACTTTTTGACATGGGTCTCAATAATAATTTTTTGGATATGTCTCCTCAGGTAAGGGAAACAAAAGCAAAAATAAACAAATGGGACTAAATCAAACTAAAAAGCTTTTTCACAGTGTAAGAAACTATCAACAAAATGAAAAGGCCACCTATTAAATGGAAGAAAACATTTGCAATTGATATAACTGATAAGGAGTTAACATTCAAAATATATAAATACCTCATACAACTCAACATCAAAAAGCAACTCAATTAAAAAATGGGCTGAGGATCTGAATAGGCAATTTTCAAAAGAAGACATACAGATAAGGAATAGCACGTGAAAAGATGCTCAACGTCACTAAACATCTGGGAAATGCAAATCAAAACCACCCTGAGATATCACCTCACGCTTGTCAGAATGGCCATCATCAAAAAGACAACAAATAAAAAATGTTGGCAAGGATGTGGAGAAAAAGGAACACTTGTGCCATTGTTTGTGGAAATGTAAACTGGTGCAGCCTCTATGGAAAACAGTATGAAGATTCCTCAAAAAATTGAAAATTTAACTACAATATGATCCAGGAGTTTGACTTCCAGACACTTCTCTGAAGAAAACAAAAACACTAATTAGAAAAGATATATGCACCCCTATATTCAGTGCAGCATTATTTACAATAGCCAAGATATAGAAGCAACTCAAGTGCCCATCAATAGATGAATGGTTAAAGAAGATATATACACACACAGAATGTTAGTCATAGAAAAGAATGAAATCTTGCTATTTGTGACAACATGGATGATGTAGAGGGTGTAATGTTAAGCAAAATAAGTCAGACAGAGAAAAACAAATACTGTCTGAAACAAATGAACAAACATAACAAAATAAACAGAGTCATAGATACAGAGAATAAACAGGTGGTTGCCAAGGTGGAGGGAGCAGGTGAAGGAGAAATAGGGGAGGGAGATTAAGAGGTGAAAACTTCCAGTTACAAAATAAATGAGTCACAGTGATGACGTGTATAGTGTGAGGAACATAGTCAATAACTATGGTGTATCTTTGTGTGTTGACATATAGTAACTAGACTTATCCTGTTGATCATTCTGAAAAGTATAGAAATACCAAATCACTATGCAGTGTAACAGGAACTAACATAGTGTCACAGGTCAATTATACTTCATAAACAAACAAACTCACCAAAAAATGTGATCAGATTTGTGGTTATCAGAGGCAGGTGGTTAGGGGCAGGGTGAATTGGATGAAGGTAGTTAAAAGTTACAACTTTCTGGTTATAAGATAAATAAGTACTAGGGATGTAATGTACAACATGATAAATATAATTAACACTGCTGTATGTTACAGATCAAAGTTGTTAAGAAAGTAAATTCTAAGATTTCTCATCACAAGAAAAATTTTTCTCCATTTCTTTAATTTGATATCTATAGGAGATGATGGATGTCCACTAAAACTACTGTGATAATCATTTCATGATGTATTTAAGTCAAATCATTATGCTGCACACTTAAAACTTATACAGTGCTATATGTCAATCATATCTCAATAAAACAAGATGAAAATTTAAAAAATAAAATAAATAAGATGCCAAATATGTATCATTTCATCTGGAGATAAGAGAGATATGCACCTCCCATTTCCCTATCATCTGGATTATACATTCTTCCTACATGCTATGACAAAATTCTGCACTTTCTCAAGTATTAAACTACTCATCTTTTTGGAAATTGCATTTTTGCGTGTTCTCCACACACCAGATTATACAAACGGAAGAGTACACACCGAAATGTTGTATATTTAATTAATATAATGTATATTATATATTAAAAACACTCTTAAAGCCTCTTTCACCAAGAAAATTAAAAAATAGAGATCTATATCTACATCTATATGCATACATCATGTTATGATCTATTTTAAAACCTACATATAGGACAAGGGGAAGATGGCAGAAGAGTAAGACACGGAGATCAAACTTCCTCCCCACAGATACACCAGAAATACATCTACACGTGGAACAACTCCTACAGAACACCTACTGAATGCTGGCAGAAGACCTCAGACCTCCCAAAAGGCAAGAACCGCCCCCCCCATGTACCTGGGTAGGGCAAAAGAAAAGAATAAACAGAGACAAAAGGATAGGGATGGGACCTGCACCAGCGGGAGGGAGCCGTGAAGGAGGAAACGTTTCCACACACTAGGAGCCCCTTCACGGGCAGAGACTGTGGGTGGCGGAGGGGGAAACCTTCGGGGCCGTGGAAGAGAGTGCAGCAACAGGGGTGCGGGGGGCAAAGGGGAGAGATTCGTGCACAGAGGACTTGTGCCGACCAGCACTCACTAGCCCGAGAGGCTTGTCTGCTCACCCGTCGGGGTGGGTGGGGCTGGGAGCTGAGGCTCCGGCTTCGGACTGCAGGGAGAGGACTGGGGTTGGCGGCGTGAACACAGCCTGAAGGGGTTAGTGCACCACGGCTAGCCAGGAGAGAGTCTGGGGAAAAGTCTGGACCTGCCAAAGAGGCAAGAGACTTTTTCTTCCCTCTTTGTTTACTGGTGCGCAAGGAAAGGGGATTAAGAGCACTGCTTAAAGGAGCTCCAGAGACAGGTGTGAGCCGCAGCTAAAAGCGTGGACCCCAGAGATGGGCATGAAACGTTAAGGCTGCTGCTGCCGCCACCAAGAAGCCTGTGTGCGAGCACAGGTCACTAACCACACCTCCCTTCCATGGAGGCTGTACAGCCCGCCACTGCCAGGTTCCCGGGATCCAGGGACAACTACCCCTGGAGAACGCATGGCACGCCTCAGGCTGGTGCAACAGCACACCGGCCTCTGCCACCACAGGCTCGCCCCGCACTCCGTACCCCTCCCTCCACGTGGCCTGAGTGAGCCAGAGTACCCGAAGCAGCTGCTCCTTCAACCCCGTCCTGTCTTAGCAAAGAACAGATGCCCTCCAGTGAACTACATGCAGAGGCGGGGCCAAATCCAAAACTTAGCCCTGGGAGCTGTGAGAACAAAGAAGAGAAAGGGAAATCTCTCCCAGCAGCCTCAGAAGCAGCGGATTAAAGCTCCACAATCAACTTGACGTACCCTGCATCTGTGGAATACATGAATAGACAACGAATCATCCCAAATTGAGGAGGTGGACTTCGAAAGCAAGATTTATTATTTTTTCCCATTTTCCTCTTTTTGTGAGTGTGTATGTGTGTGCTTCTGTGTGAGATTTTGCCTGTATAGCTTTGCTTCCACCATTTGACCTAGTGTTCTGTCCAACCCTTTACCTTTTCCATTTTATTTCTTAAAAGATTTTTTTTCTTTCTTAATATTTCTTATTTTAATAACTTTTTTATTTTATCTTACTTTATTTTATTTTATCTTCTTTCTTTCTATCTTTCCTTCCTTCCCTCATTCCTCCTTCCCTCCCTCCCTTCTCTCCTTCCATCCTTCCATTTTCTTTCTTTCTTTCTTTTGCTTTCTTCCTTCCTTCCTTCCTTTCTTTCTTTCTTTCTTTCTTTCTTTCTCTCTTTCTCTCTTTCTCTCTTTCTCTCTTTCTCTCTTTCTCTCTTTCTCTCTTTCTTTCTTTCTTTCTTTCTTTCCACATTTTCTCCCTTTTATTCTGAGCTGTGTGGATGAAAGGCCTTTGGTGCTGCAGCCAGGAGCCAGCGCTGTGCTTCTGAGGTGGGAGAACCAACTTCAGGACACTGGTCCACAAGAGACCTCCCAGCTCCACATAATATCAAATGGTGAAAATCTCCCAGAGATCTCCATCTCCACACCAACACTCAGCTTCACTCAACGACCAGCAAGCTACAGTGCTGGACACCCCGTGCCAAACAACTAGCAAGACAGGAACAAAACCCCACCCATTAGCAGAGAGGCTGCTTCAAATCATAATAAGTCCACAGACACCCCAAAACACACCACCAGACGTGGACCTGCCCACCAGAGAGACAAGATACAGCCTCATCTACCAGAACACAGGCACTAGTCCCCTCCACCAGGAAGCCTACACAACCAACTGAACCAACTTTAGCCACTGGGGAGAGACACCAAAAACAACGGGAACTACAAACCGGCAGCCTGCAAAAAGGAGACCCCAAACACAGTAAGATAAGGAAAATGAGAAGACAGAAAAACACACAGCAGATGAAAGAGCAGGATAAAAACCCACCAGACCTAACAATTGAAGAGGAAATAGGCAGTCTACCTGAAAAAGAATTCAGAATAATGACAGCAAAGATGATCCAAAATCTTGGAAATAGAATAGACAAAATACAAGAAACATTTAACAAGGACCTAGAAGAACTAAAGATGAAACAGGCAACAATGAACAACACAATAAATGAAATAAAAAATATTCTAGATGGGATCAATAGCAGAATAACTGAGGCAGAAGAACGGATAAGTGACCTGGAAGATAAAATAGTGGAAATAACAAGTGCAGAGCAGAATAAAGAAAAAAGAATGAAAATAATTGAGGAGCGTCTCAAAGACCACTGGGACAACATTAAACACACCAACATTCGAATTATAGGGGCTCCAGAAGAAGAAGAGGAAAAGAAAGGGACTGAGAAAATATTTGAAGAGATTATAGTGGAAAACTTCCCTAATATGGGAAAGGAAATAGTTAATCAAGTCCAGGAAGCACAGAGAGTCCCACAGAGGACAAATCCAAGGAGAAATACGCCAAGCCACATATTAATCAAACTGTCAAAAGTTAAATTCAAAGAAAACATATTAAAAGCAGCAAGGGAAAACAACAAATAACACACAAGGGAATCCCCATAAGGTTAACAGCTGATCTTTCAGCAGAAATTCTGCAAGCCAGAACAGACAGGTAGGACATATTTAAAGTGATGAAGGAGAAAAACCTGCAACCAAGACTACTCTACCCAGCAAGGATCACATTCATATTTGATGGAGAAATTAAAACCTTTACAGACAAGCAAAAGCTGAGAGAGTTTACCACTAAATCAGCTTTACAACAAATGCTAAGGGAACTTCTCTAGGCAAGAAACACAAGAAAAGGACAAGACCTACAATAACGAACCCAAAACAATTAAGAAAATGGGTATTGGAGCATATATATCGATAATTACCTTAAATGTAAATGGACTAAATGCTTCCACCAAAAGACACAGATTAGCTGAAGGGATACAAAAACAAGACCCATATATATGCTATCTATAAGAGACCCACTTCAGACCTAGAGACACATACACACTGAAAGTAAGGAGATGGAAAATGATATTCCATGCAAATGGAAACCAAAAGAAAGCTGGAGTAGCAATTCTCATATCAGACAAAATAGACTTAAAAATAAAGACTATTAGAAGAGACAAAGAAGGACACTACATAATGATCAAGGGATCGATCCAAGACGAAGATATAGCAATTGTAAATATTTATGCACCCAACATAGGAGCACCTCAATACATAAGGCAAATACTAACAGCCATAAAAGGGGAAATCGACAGTAACACATTCATAATAGCGGACTTTAACACCCACTTTCACCAATGGACACATGATCCAAAATGAAAATAAATAAGGAAACACAAGCTTTAAATGATACATTAAACAGGATGGACTTAATTGATATTTATAGGACATTCCATCCAAAGACAACAGAATACACATTTTTCTCAAGTGCTCATGGAACATTCTCCAAGATAGATCATATCTTGGGTCACAAATCAAGCCTTGGTAAACTTAAGAAAATTGAAATTGTGTCAAGTATCTTTTCCAACCACAATGCTATGAGACTATATAACAATTACAGGAAAAGATAGGTAACAAATACAAACACATGGAGGCTACACAATACACTACTTAATAATGAAGTGATCAATGCAGAAATCAAAGAGAAAATCAAAAAGTACCTAGAAACAAATGACAATGGAGACACGACGACCCAAAACGAATGGGATGCAGCAAAAGCAGTTCTAAGAGGGAAGTTTATAGCAATACAATCCTACCTGAAGAAACAGGAAACATCTTGAATAAACAACCTAACATTGCACCTAAAGCAATCAGAGAAAGAAGAACAAAAAAACCCCCAAAGTTAGCAGAAGAAATCATAAAAATCAGATCAGAAATAAATGAAAAAGAAATGAAGAAAACAATAGCAAAGATCAATAAAACTAAAAGCTGGCTCTTTGAGAAGATAAACAAAATTGATAAACCATTAGCCAGACTCATCAAGAAAAAAAGGGACAAGACTCAAATCAATAGAATTAGAAATGAAAAAGAAGTAACAACTGACACTGCAGAAATACAAAAGATCATGAGAGATTACTGCAAGCAACTCTATGCCAATAAAATGGACAACCTGGAAGAAATGGACAAATTCTTAGAAATGCACAACCTGCCAAGACTGAATCAGGAAGAAATAGAAAATATGAACAGACCAATCACAAGCACTGAAATTGAAACTGTGATTAAAAATTATCCAACAAAAAAAAGCCCAGGACCAGATGGCTTCACAGGCAAATTCTATCAAACATTAAGAGAAAAGCTAACACCTATCCTTCTCAAACTCTTCAAAAATATAGCAGAGGGAGGAACATTCCCAAACTCATTCTACGAGGCCACCATCACCCTGATACCAAAACCAGACAAGGATGTCACAAAGAAAGAAAACTACAGGCTAGTATCACTGATTAACATATATGCAAAAATCCTCAACAAAATACTAGCAAACAGAATCCAACAGCACATTAAAAGGATCATACACCATGATCAATTGGGGTTTATTCCAGGAATGCAAGAATTCCTTAATATATGCAAATCAATCAACATGACACACCATATTAACAAACTGAAGGAGGAAAACCATATGATTATCTCAATAGATGCAGAGAAAACTTTGGGGAAAATTCAACACCATTTATGATAAAAACCCTGCAGAAAATAGGCATAGAGGGAATTTTCCTCAACATAATAAAGGCCATATATGACAAACCCACAGCCAACATCGTCCTCAATGGTAAAAAACTGAAAACATTTCCACTAAGATCAGGAGCAAGACAAGGTTGCCCACTCTCAACACTCTTATTCAACCTAGTTTTGGAAGGGTAGCCACAGGAATCAGAGAAGAAAAGGAAATAAAAGGAATCCAAATCGGAAAAGAAGAAGTAAAGCTGTCACTCTTGGCAGATGACATGATACTGTACATAGAGAATCCTAAAGATGCTACCAGAAAACAACGAGAGCTAATCAATGAATTTGGTAAAGTAGCAGTATACAAAATTAATGCACAGAAATCTCTGTTATTCCTATACAATAATGATTAAAAATCTGAAAGTGAAATGAAGAAAACACTCCCATTTACCATTGCAACAAAAAGAATAAAATATCTAGGAATAAACCTACCTAAGGAGACAAAAGACCTGTATGCAGAAAATTATAAGACACTGATGAAAGAAATTAAAGATGATACATATAGATGGAGAGATATACCATGTTCTTGGATTGGAAGAGTCAACATTGTGAAAATTACTCTACTACACAAAGCAATCTACAGATTCAATGCAATCCCTATCAAACTACCACTGGCATTTTTCATAGAAATAGAACAAAAAATTTCACAATTTGTATGGAAACACAAAAGACCCTGAATAGCCAAAGCAATCTTGAAAACGAAAAATGGAGCTGGAGGAATCAGGTTCCCTGATTCAGACTATACCGCAAAGCTACAGTAATCAAGACAGTATGGTACTGGCACAAAAACAGAATGACAGATCAATGGAACAGGATAGAAAGCCCAGAGATAAACCCACGCACATATGGTCACCTTATCTTTGATAAAGGAGGCAAAGCGTACAGTGGAGAAAGGACAGCCTCTTCAATAAGTGGTGCTGGGAAAACTGGACAGCTACATGTAAAAGTATGAGATTAGATCACTCCCTAACACCATACACAAAAATAAGATCAAAATGGATTAAAGACCTAAATGTAAGGCCAGAAACTATCAAACTCTTAGAGGAAAACACAGGCAGAACACTCTATGACATAAATCACAGCAAGATCCTTTTTGACCCACCTCCTAGAGAAATGGAAATAGAAACAAAAATAAACAAATGGGACCTAATGAAACTTCAAAGCTTTTACACAGGTAAGGAAACCATAAACTAGACCAAAAGACAACCCTCAGAGTGGGAGAAAATATTTGCAAATGAAGCAACTAACAAAGGATTAATCTCCAAAATTTATAAGCAGCTCATGCAGCTCTATAACAAAAAACCAAACAACCCAATCCAAAAATGGTAGAAGACCTAAATAGACATTTCTCCAAAAAAGATATACAGACTGCCAACAAACACATGAAAGAATGCTCAACATCATTAATCATTAGAGAAATGCAAATCAAAACTACAACGAGATATCATCTCACACCAGTCAGCATGGCCATCATCAAAAAATCTAGAAACAATAAATGCTGGAGAGGGTGTGGAGAAAAGGGAACACTCTTGCACTGATGGTGGAAATGTGAACTGGTACAGCCACTATGGAGAACAGTATGGAGGTTCCTTTAAAAACTACAAATAGAACTACCATATGACCCAGCAGTCCCACTACTGGGCATACACCCTGAGAAAACCATAATTCAAAGAGTCATGTACCAAAATGTTCATTGCAGCTCTATTTACAATAGACTGGAGATGGAAACAACCTAAGTGTCCATCATCAGATGAATGGATAAAGAAAATATGGCACATATATACAATGGAATATTACTCAGCCATAAAAAGAAACAAATTTGAGCTATTTGTAATGAGGTGGATGGACCTAGCGTCTGTCATACAGAGTGAAGTAAGTCAGAAAGAGAGAGACAAATACCATATGCTAACACATATATATGGAATTTAAGAAAAATAAAGTCATGAAGAACCTAGGGGTAAGACAGGAATAAAGACACAGACTTACTTGAGAATGGACTTGAGGATATGGGGAGGGGGAGGGGTAAGCTGTGACAAAGCAAGAGAGTGGCATAGACATATATACACTACCAAATGTAAAATCGATAGCTAGTGGGAAGCAGTCGCATAGCACACGGAGATCAGCTCGGTGCTTTGTGACCACCTAGGGAGGGTGTGAGGGAGGGAGATGTAAGAGGTAAGAGATATGAGAACATATGTATATGTATAACTGATTCACTTTGTAATAAAGCAGAATCTAACACACCATTATAAAGCAATTATACTCCAATAAAGATGTAAAAACAAAAAAATCAAAAAATGTACATATAGATTACATCTATTCTTTGTATATATCAAAAGTTTTGCAATTAAGAAAAGTCCTTATTGAAAAATAGAAGGAAACTAATTGTATTCCAGTCAAAGGTACAGATCAAAGAAATTCAGTGTTTATTTATATACTACACTAGAAAAGATGTAGTCTAACATGAAACATACTACCAAAGATTACAAAAATATTGATATATATATATATATATACATATGTCTTTTAAAGGATGATTACTACAACAGTTATATGTTCTATAGTTAATCCAATTTCATGTGAGCCTGCAATACTAGCTGTATGTCAGAATCCACAGTACAAGTTCAGAGCCTTTAAAATATTGAAATTGTACACATATTTAACAAGGTGAAGACTCAAGACCACGGAAAATATCTGTGAAAGTCTTCCGTAACAGCTAAGTATAGATTCACTCTACAAATTTTAGAGGCATTAAAGTACAGTTTTAAATATAGATGTTACATTAAGGTAAATATTGTTTGAATATAAAGAAACATATTTCAGGATGACAATCTTATGAATAAGTGCATTCATTGGAAATGTTTCAGTAGAGAAAATGAACATCTATTCAAAATGGAAGAGAGAGTCTGTGTAATTTATTTTGTGGTTATATTATATGAATTCAAAATTTTGTAATTACTATACTATGAAAATATTTGAAATCACACCACCACTTGAAACATGTTTCCTCCATTGCTTTTCAATCATTACAGATTTACTGTTCTTGTTCCCAAGACCATTCTTCCTCTTAAATGTGTATATTATGTTATTAGAACAAACGAGACTTTGATTTTACTTCTATCCCTTTCCACGGTGGTGTTCCAACCTTAAACTTTAGAGAGTAAGGAATAAAAAGTGTGTTTAACCTGATAGAATGCAAACCAATGACAAGAGATTTTTCTAAGCATCATAGGAGCCTTCCTACTCACACTTGCCTAAATAGGAAATGCAGGATGGGTACACCATGGATTCATCCCATCTTCCCAGGCTATCAAAGCTCAGCTGAGTTGTTGAGAGATAGCAGGGAGACAAAGAGTGCTCAGCCATCAGATGCCAGGGTAGCCCATCAAAGCAACAAGTCAAAAATGAAAGAATTAAGCCTTTGATCTCTTATGGTGATGGTAAATCAAGTTCTAAACTGGAGAAGGTGCCAACTCCCCCATTCCACTTTCCTCCGTGGAAGGCACACTGTTCAGTCAGGTGGATCAGCACAGACCTGGGGGTCTCTCAGTATTGAGGAAGCCCCAACAAAGGCTCCAGCACTGAGTCCAGGGGAGGGAGTAGAGTGAAGGCTAGGAGAGGAGAAGTGCTGGGTACTGAGTCAGAGTGGGGAAAGGTGTCCTCAAGTCTTCCCCTTCCCACAGCCTACCCAGGCTGCATAAAGAGGCTTGGGGGAGGAGCCAGAATAAGACTTCTAAGTTGGCCACAGACAAAGAACCTAAGACCACAAGAGCATGTACACTAGGGGGGCCTAAGTCCTCGACTGCAATTCCCTTTAGTGACTGCCATGCACTGGCTGCATACCAAGTTTGATGTGGGAAGGGCAAATTTCCCCCATGCAGCTGGCAGGTAAAGACTTTGTAATGACCTATGATCTAGCCTGAAAAATCACACAGAGGTTTTTAACCAGGAGCGGAACTGCTCCCAGTTTATATAGTCAGGCTGGGGGTTAGGTTAGGACCAGAAGTAGGACCACACTCGAAAAAGTTTAATCTTATTTTATAAAGAGCATGGATTAAATCCATCCTTGATTTAATCCTTACTTGATAATGACATTCAGCTGTCGGACTGCCATATGCTGAGAAATATTTATATGTAGTTAAAATATAAATGAAACTTGTCTGTGGATGCTAAAAAAATAGTGCAGAATGTTATATTGGCACAAATAAATTGAAGATTTCCTAATTAGAAGTGTTCAAGGAGATATGCATAATTATATAATTTTAGATTTGGAAATAATCTGATGGATGTATCAAAGCCAATCTATTGAATTTACATAGGCCTATGAAAAAGTAGGCATATATTAAAAAGTTTATCTAAGCTCACAGGATGAATAATGGTATAGCTGAGGCTAATAACTAGAGCATTGATTCATAATTCCATGAACTTTCTTCTACATCACATTATTTTGAAGTCAAGAGCCATATCATATACCATCACAGAAATAGCATGAAATAATACTCAACAACCCTAGCACAGTTTGGAGTCCTTTACATAGAAATTTCATATTCAAACTGCAGAAAACCAAAAGTGGACAAAAAAATAATGAAAGAACCCAGAGGGGGGAAAGATACTCTACCAACAGAGGAATAAGTATAAAAATTGCATCAGACTTCTCTTCAAAAATCACACAAGCAAAAATAGTGGAGTGAAATACTGAAAGTACTGAAAGAAAAAATAACTAGAACTGTGTATTGCATATCTGGCAAAACTATCCTTCAAAATAAAGAAGAAATAAAGACTTCATTGGACAAACAAATAATGCATGAATTTGTCACCACTAGACCTGTCTTGCAAGAAATGATAAAAAGAAATCAGAGAGAAAGAAGTGATAAAATCTAGAGCCTTGGATTTACATAAACAAAGTGAGAGTGTTAGAAAACAAATACAATGTTTTCTTTTCCTATTCTTATTTGATAAACAGAGAACAGTTTGTTCAAATTAAGAATAACAACAATATATTGTATTTTCATAGTTTATGGATAAGTGAAATGCATGACAATTTAATAAGGGATGGGAGCAAGGAAGTGGAAACACTCTGTTTTATGGTATCTGCACTACCCATAAAGCAGTATAGTGTTAATTAAAAGTGGACTTAAATTAGTTGTAAATCTATACTACAAACACTGGAGCAACTGCTAACTTAACAAAAAAGTATAATTGATATACTAAGAAGAGAAAGAGAAAGTAGAAACATGAAAACACACAAAACCAAAAGAGGTAGAAAAAAGTAGAATTAAAAAATATTCTTATTTGTTGTCCTTGTATTCTCAATATACAAAAAAATTTTAAACTCAGCAATGAGAAAAGAATCAATCCAATTAAAAAATGGACCAAAGAACCTCATCAAAGAAGATGTAAAGATAGCAAATAAGCATTTGAAAAGATACTCCCCATAATATATCATTAGGAAATTACAAATCAAAACAATGAGTATCACTATACACCTATTAAAATGACTAAAATTCAAAACTGACAATACCAAATTCTGATGACAATTAAACCACAGGACTGTCATTCATTACAGGAAGGAATGCAAATGGTACAGCTGCTTTGGAAGACAGTTTGGTAGTTTCTGACAAGGCTAAACATAGTCTTATCATATGGTTCAGCAAATCTGAATGAATTGAAATTTATATTCACATAGAAACCTGCATTAAAATGTTAGTAGTAGCTTGATTCATAATTGCTGAAAACTGAAAGAAAACTGTGATAAATCTATACATTAGAATATTATTCGGTTATAAAAAAAAAAACAACAGAATAAGGTGTCAAGCCACAAAAAGACATGGAGTAAAACTGACCAGGACCTTCTGGGCCTCTTGGACACAAGCCCCTCTGTGTCCCCTACCTCTTGTTTGTAGAAAAAAACCTGAGTCTCTTAGGCCTTCCTTCCCTGTGTTCTAAAGCACAAACTGAAGCATTTAATGATTAGAGAAGAGAAAAAACCAGAAACAAAGGAAAAGCAGTCAAGCAAGAAAAGGAATAATAACTAAAACAATACCAACCATAAAACAGACTCACAGGACCCTTTGTTTCTCCTTGATGGATATAGATAACAATCCCTCTCACATTCTTGAGTTGTTTTTACAGGAACCAGGGCCCTACCAATTGGAAACTTCTGACCACAAGCACATAGACTCTAAACTGGCTGGTGCCAGAAGACTGATGACTTAGATCTCTGCAATATCACCCTATTACCTCACCACCAACCAATCAGAAAATTGTCCACAGGCTGATAATGCATCCTACCACACTTACCCCAACACTGTCTTTAAAAACCCTTGCCTGAAAGCCATTGGGGAGTTTGGCTCTTCTGAGCATGAGCTGCCCATTAACCTTGCTTTGTGCCCTGCAATAAATGTTATACTTTCCTTCACTAAAATCTGGCATCTGTAAATTGGCTTTGCTGTGGATCAAGTGACTGGACCTGAATTTGATTCAGTCACAGGAGGAATCTTAAATGATTATTGCTAAGCAAAAGAAGCCAGTCTGAAAATGCTACATTCTATATGATTCCAACTATATGATACTTTTGGAAAAGCAAAACTATAGAGATAATGTAAAATCAGGGCAGGGAAGGAGGAATAGGTAAAGCACAGGGCATTTTTATGGCAGTGAGTGAATATATTCTGTGTGATATCATAATGGTGAATTCACAGCATTATCCATTTGTCAAAATCCATTGAAATTTAAAACACTAAGAGTGAACCATGATGTAAACTATGGACTTCATTAATGATAAAGCATCAGTATTGGTTCATCGAATCTAACAAATGTATCACTAATGAAAAATGCTAAAAAAGGGAAAACTGTGACAAGGGAAGCACTGTATGACAACTCTTTGGAAATATAAAACTCTAAAAAGTATCATCTATTAATTTTAAAAAGCCACACATTTAATTTGCCAAGCGTAGCATAGCTGTTGAAAGCCTACAAGCTTATGTTGTCAGTTTAGAAACTAGTTTTTCTTTCAATATGTCATATATTAAAATTATTATAATTAGAGTGTTGATTAGACTGGATGATATAAAAAATGGAACAGTTATATGCACCTACCTCCATTACAGGAGAGCAGCTGACTGTGAAACTGGGCTAGTTGATTCTTAGATTGTGTTACTCTGGCCTCTAAGTAGCCCCAGGATGAGCACTGACAATGTTTGCACAGTGAAAATCCTTTTTGGTTTTCCCTGTGTTGTCGAGTTTGATAATCCTTGATTGGATTCTTGCACTTCATTTTTATCTGTGTTAATAAGTTTAATCCAAAGGCAGTCATGTAGGGCGACTTTGCAACATCTATGTTCTTATTACTAATGTGTTGATTTTATAATTTTAACTGTAAGAAAGCAGTATAATTTCTAACATTTTACCATTATTTAGGTCATTTTCATGTAGTTCCCAGTAATGAAAAAACATACATCCTTGGAGGCCAAATCACTTCATTTAATTATGAGCTCCTATTAGGTAAAATTATTGTCATTTAGCTTTACACTACCAAGTGTAGCATAGTATCTGCAAAGTAAATCATGGCTCATAAATGTTTTCAAACAGAGGTTAAAATAAGAAAAAATAACATTAAAGTGAGTAAAAATTATAACTCTTCAGAATTAATTCTTCACTAAAGTGTACAGAGGAACTCTTTATGTCCCACAAAGGAAAAGTTAATTTTTCCTTGTGAATTAGTTGTGTAAGACTTGGTACTTAACAATATATATTTAATACGATTTGATACATTTCTATTGGATTTTTATTATCTGTTCTAGAGGGTCTTTGGCTAGACTCCTTCATGGGAAAGGGGATACTAGACAGTCATTTTAGGTAGCAACCTACTACACAGTTCACCAAAGAACTACATTGGGAAAATTTTAGACAAAAAAAGACAGTTAGTATGTAACTGCGCCAAAACTATTCCCATTGAGAGGAAGTCAAAGTAACTGGATAAGCATTGTACAGAAGCTCCTGGCACTGGAATTAAAATTTCCAACTGATTATTTTGCTTTGCTCTGATATAATCTGACACAGAGAGTTCTTCTTGGAATCATTTGAAAACGAATTTTGTTACTATCCCAGCAGTTCATGCATAATTCGCTAAAAGGAAAAGAATAAAATCATTCATTTGAATCTTCACACCAGCACTTTTCAACAGGGAAAGCTGGATGGAAGACACATGGGAAATCTGTACTATTTTGCAACTTCTTGCAAATGTAACATTATTTCAAAATAAAATTTTTTTAAAAAAGATGAGGAGGGAGAACTAAGGTGCCAAAATGTTCTCAAGTGATCAAGTTTTAACTTCATTAATATGAAAGGAAGACATCTGTTTAATAAATAAATTAATTAATCAACTAATTGTTTAAAGTGATAGCTACTTCTGAGGAGAAATATTTTTCTTCTATAAGGTTGTCAATATATGTTTTCAATACAATAATTTTAATCCACATCAAGCCTCTTTCTTGTGTGTTGTCACAATGTAGGTGTGTGTGTGTGTGTGTGTGTGTGTGTGTGTTTGTGTGTTATTATGATGCCTAGGTTTGGATTACAGTCACTCAAGTATAATCTTGTATTTTTGTTTTCACAAACTAAAAGTCAAGTTCTCATTTTCTCTTTAATTTCCTTTTTTAAAAAAATTAGTTCTAAGTGATTAATAATCCCCCATCACATGTACATTTTAACACAGAAAGTTATGTGTTAGCAAATTGAGATTCATCCACAAATCTCACCAAAGATATTGGGAATGCATTTGTTGACTGAAATAAAAATGCTCAAAGAAAAAGTTGTGAGTTGAGTTATATTTGGGGACCTTACTGAACACTATACCTGGAAGACTCTCAGGCAGCTCTCAGGATATGTTCCACAGAGGTAAAGGAGGAGCTAAGATGTATATGACTTTTTTTTTTTTGCTGAAAAAACCGTGTAGTCAAACCTCAAAAGTTTACTTCTAATCTCAAAGAACAGACATCTCAAGTTAAAGATATCAGTGTTTTTCTGTTTATGGGAAGATGCAAGAATCTGGGGTCGTTTGAATATTTTTCACTAGATATGCATATTCAACTATCCAGGGGCCAGTATATACAATGTACAGAATGCTTCCTTTTTTTTTCTCCATTATGAATTCCCCTCAGGGTGCACTGTCCCTGGGCAACTGCAGTGGTTAATGGATTGATCCTTGTAGAACTGGAATGGAAGGCAACGTTTTTTTCTCTACACATTTCTAGAGCAACATTATGAATGAAAAATAAAAAGAAACGTCAAGTTCTCCCAATTAAAATTAATGTTTCATAAACACCCCAAAATATTGTTCATGTACAGACCAAATACTGGGAAGCATACCTCCCTTAATCAAATATTCTATTTCAAAAACACTACTAACTTGAGTCAAGTCGTGGTTTATTACTGATTTCATGGATCATAGCATTTTAGTGTGGTCCCCACTTCTTATTTTATTTCTCATAGCCACAAGTGAAATACCCTGCCACTGACTAGTGAATATCAGTAACATTCAGTGACTGAGACATTTCATGTGTGAAAGGGGCATATGCAATTCCCTCAGAATAATTCTAACAACAGTGATACAATGATTGCCTTTATGATGAAAGTGAAGATTTTAGTAAACACTGATAGTTTTCAAGCATCATATTTAGTTTCTCTAAGACTGTCAACAGGTCATTTATCTTGAGAAGGCTATTTTGTTGTGTTGTTTTATTCTGACATTCAGTCATCTGGGCTTACTTGAATCTGATAAAACATAAGCAAGACTCTCCAGTCTTAAATGGCTTCTTTTGTGATGCAATATAGATAATGCTATTTGGAAGTTCCTAAATTCCTAATATATTTTTCTTTACAATTGCACATCACCTTAAATTTACTTAACCTTAACTTGGATTCTAATAATGTATTTTAAGGAGATTCAACATTTTAAATTTGAGATATCTTAATTTACATCATTAGGTCACAACATTGTCACTCAAAAGTATCAAATAATACAATCTAAAAACATCCAGGCCAGTAATTGACCTGCTTTATGCTGTAGGGACATAAACTTCTAGTATTTTATCCCCTTAAAGGAAAAATAAAACTGCTGGTAGACATCAAAATGTAAAGAAACTAGTTTTAGAGAAGTAATTTTTAAAGAATTTATTTCTCATGGGGAAGCTGATTACATATGTGCTTCTCATCATTCAATTTTAAAAATTATATGGATTTCATACACCATGATCAAGTGGGATTTATCCCAGGGATGCAAGGATTCTTCAATATATGCAAATGAATCAATGTGATACACCATATTAACAAATTGAAGAATAAAAACCATGTGATCATCTCAATAGATGCAGAAAAAGCTTTTGACAAAATCCAAAACCCATTTATGATAAAAATTCTCCAGAAAGTGGGCAGAGAGGAACCTACCTCAACATAATAAAGGCCATATATGACAAACCCACAGAAAACATCATTCTCAATTGTGAAAAACTGCAAGCATTTCTTCTAAGACCAGGAACAAGACAAGGATGCCCACTCTCACCACTATTATTCAACACAGTTTTGGAAATCCTAGCCACAGCAATCAGAAGAAAAAGAAATAAAAGGAATACAAATTGGAAAAGAGGAAGTAAAACTGTCACTGTTTGCAGATGACATAATACTATACATAGAGAATCCTAAAGATGCCACCAGCAAACTATTAGACCTAATCAATGAATTCGATAAAGTAGCACGATACAAAATTAATGCATAGAAATCTCTTTCATTCCTCTACACTAATGATTAAAAATCTGAAAGAGAAATTAAGGAAACACTCCCATTTACCATTGCAACAAAAAGAATAAAATACCTAGGAATAAACCTACTTAGGAAGACAAAAGACCTGTATGCAGAAAACTATAAGACACTGATGAAAGAAATTAAAGATGATACCAAAAGATGGAGAGAGATACCAGGTTCTTGGATTGGAAGAATCAATATTGTGAAAATGACACTATACTACCAAAAGCAATCTACAGATTCAATGCAATCCCTATCAAATTACCAATGGCATTTTATACAGAACTAGAACAAACAATCTTAAAATTTGTATGAAGACACAAAAGACCCCGAATAGACAAAGCAGTCTTGAGGGAAAAAAACGGAGTTGGAGGAATCAGACTCCCTGACTTCAGACTATACTACAAACTTACAGTAATCAAGACAATATGGTACTGGCACAGAAACAGAAACATAGATAAATGGAACAAGATAGAAAGCCCAGAGATAAACCCACACACCTATGGTCAACTAATCTATGACAAAGGAGGCAAGGATATACAATGAAGAAAAGACAGTCTCTTCAATAAGTGGTGCTGGGAAAACTGGACAGCTACAAGTAAAAGAATGAAATTAGAACACTCCCTAACACCATACACAAAAATAAGCTCAAAATGAACTAGAGACCTAAATGTAAGACCGGACACTATAAAACTCTTAGAGGAAAACATAGGCAGAACACTCTTTGACATAAATCACAGCAAGATCTTTTTTGATCCACCTCCTAGAGTAATGGAAATAAAAACAAAAACAAATGGGACCTAATGAAACTTAAGACCTTTTTCACAGGAAAGGAAAACAGAAACAAGATGAAAAGACAACCCTCCGAATGGGAGAAAATATTTGCAAATGAAGCAACTGACAAAGGATTAATCTCCAGAATTGACAATCAGCTTATACAGCTCAATATCAAAAAACAAAAAACCCAATCCAAAATTGGGCAAAAGACCTAAATAGACATTTGTCCAATGAAGATATACAGATTGCCAACAAACACCTGAAAGAATGCTCAACATCATCAATCATTAGAGAAATGCAAATCAAAACTACAGTGAGATATCATCTCATATTGGTCAGAATGGCCATCATCAAAAAATCTCCAAACAATAAATGCTGGAGAGGGTTTGGAGAAAAGAGAACCCTCTTGCACTGTTGGTGGGCATGTAAACTGATACAGTCACTATGGAGAACAGTATGGAGGTTCCTTAAAAGACTGAAAGTAGAACTACCACATGACCCAGCAATCCCAGTACTGGGCATATACCCTGAGAAAACCATAATTCAAAAAGAGTCATGAACCACAATGCTCATTGCAACTCTATTTAAAATAGCATGGACATGGAAGCAACATATGTGTCCATCAACAGATGAATAGATAAAGAAGATGTGGCACATATATACAATGGAATATTACTTGGCCATAAAAAGAAACGAAATTGAGTTATTTGTAGTGAGGTGGATGGACATAGGGTCTGTCATACAGAGTGAAGTAAGTTAGAAAGAGAAAAACAAATACCGTATGCTAACATATATATATGGTATCTAAAAATAAGAAAATACATTCTGACGTACCTCAGGTCAGGATAGGAATAAAGAAGCAGATGTTGAAAATGGACTTGATTACACAGGGAGGGGGAAGGGTAAGCTGGGACGAAGTGAGGGAGTAGCATTGACATATATACATTACCAAAAGTAAAACAGCTAGTGGGAAAGAGCTGCATCACACAGGGAGATCACCTAGGTGCTTGTGACCACCTAGAGTGGTGGGATAGGGAGGGTGGGGAAGGAGACGCAGGAGAGAAGGGATATAGGGATATATGTGTACGTAAACCTGATTCTCTTTGCACTACAGCAGAAACTATGACAACATTGTAAAGCAATTACACTCCAATAAAGATGTTTAAAATATAGATATATAAAAATGAACTAAGGAAGATATTCAGCTGTCTCGGCATTATTGGCTAGTGTTTGGGGAGCAGCAAAAGCTTTCTTCCAATTAATTTATGACATAAATTCTTGTTTTATTTTAACCACCACCAAATGAATAAGAATAAATTGAGAATTTTGTTTTTACATAACTGGAAATCTCTCTCTCTCTTTTGAAATTATCCTTTATGTCTGTTCTGAGTGGTGGTTTATTCACAGCCCAAGGAAAAGGTGCACTGAATATGAGCCATCAAATATAAAAAGCAAATCTTCTGGAGTCAAGTGAACTACTCATGATGTCAGTAGTTTGTGCTGTTATTATTTATGATAGATTTACCACTTTTCCTTCTAAGAGTTCAGTAAGCCATTAAAAATACCCATCATCTATAACACATTTCCTAGAAATGAGCATTTAATATAAACTTGATTTCCCTTGTACCTTTTGAGCAATTTTGGACTCAATATGTTTTTCTGATGAAAATATCAAAGTGTCTTAAATAATTTTTAATGAATATTAAAAATATCATTCCTCCATGGAATAATGAAATATATGTCTCATCTTTATGAAACAGGTAAAAACACAAAATGCCTCATGCAACTAACACTCAAACCCAACTATTTTATATAAAATTCACCTGGATTCTCAAAAAATGTCCATTTTAATCCATCTAATTTTATTTATTTATTTTTAATTTTTGAATTTATTTTTTTATACAGCAGGTTCATATTTGTCATCAGTTTTATACACATAGGTGTATACATATCAGTCCCAATCGCCCAATTCCTCACACCACCACCCCCTGCAACTTTCCCCCCTTAGTGTCCATACGTTAGTTCTCTACTTCTGTGTCTCAACTTCTGCCCTGCAAACCAGTTCATCTGTAACATTTTTCTAGGATCCACATACATGCGTTAGTATACGATATTTTTCTCTTTCTGACTTACTTCACTCTGTATGACAGTCTTGAGATCCATCCACGTATCAACAAATGACCCAATTTCTTTCCTTTTTATGGCTGAGTAATATTCCATTCTATATATGTACCACATCTTCTTTATCCATTCTTCTGCCGATGGGCATTTAGGTTGCTTCCATGACCTGACTATTGTAAATAGTGGTGCAATGAACATTGGGGTGCAAGTGTCTTTTTGAATTATGGTTTTCTCTGGGTATATACCCAGTAGTGGGATTGCTGGATCATATGGTAATTCTATTTTTAGTTTTTTAAGGAACCCCCAACAGTTCTCCATAGTGGCTGTATCAATTTACATTCCCACTAACAGTGCAAGAGGGTTACCTTTTCTCCACACCCTCTCCAGCATTTGTTGTTTGTATATTTCCTGATGACGCCCATTCTAACTGTTAAGAGGTGATACCTCATTGTAGTTTATTTGCATTTCTCTAATAATTAATGATTTTGAGCACTTTTCAAGTGCTTCTTGGCCATCTGTATGTTTTCTTTGGAGAAATGACAGTTTAGGTCTTCTGCCCATTTTTGGATTGGGTTGTTTGTTTTTTTAATATTGAGCTGCATGAGCTGTTTATATATTTTGGAGATTAATCCTTTGTCCATTGATTCGTTTGCAAATATTTTCTCCCATTCTGAGGGTTGTCTTTTCGTTTTGTTTATAGTTTCCTTTGCTGTGCAAAAACTTTTAAGTTTCATTAGGTCCCATTTGTGTATTTTTGGTTTTATTTCCATTACTCTAGGAGCTGGATCAAAAAAGATCTTGCTGTGATTTATGTCAGAGTGTTCTGCCTATGTTTTCCTCTAAGAGTTTTATAGCATCCGGTCTTACATTTAGGTCTCTAATTCATTTTGAGCTTATTTTTGTGCATGGTGTTAGGGAGTGTTCTAATTTCATTCTTTTACTTGTAGCTGTCCAGTTTTCCCAGCACCACTTATTGAAGAGACTGTCTTTTCTTCATTGTATATCTGTGCCTCCTTTGTCATAGATTAGTTGACCATAGGTGTGTGGGTTTATCTCTGGGCTTTCTATGGTTTCTATGGTTAATATGGTGTATCACATTGATTGATTTGCATATATTGAAGAATCCTTGCATTCCTGGAATAAAACCCACTTGATCATGGTGTATGATCCTTTTAATGTGCTGTTGGATTATGTTGGCTAGTATTTTGTTGAGGATTTTTGCATCTATGTTCATCAGTGATATTAGCCTGTAGTTTTCTTTCTTTGTGAAATCTTTGGTTTTGGTAGCAGGGTGATGATAGGCTTGTAGAATGAGTTTGGGAGTGTCCTCCCTGTGCCATATTTTGGAAGAGTTTGAGAAGGATAGGTTTTAGCTCTTCTCTAAATATTTGATATAATTCGCCTCTGGAGCCATCTGGTCCTGGCCTTTTGTTTGGTGGAAGATTTTTTATCACAGTTTCAATTTCATTACTTGTGATTGGTCTGTTCATATTTTCTATTTCTTCCTGGTTCAGTCTCAGAAGGTTGTGCATTTCTAAGCATTTGTCCATTTCTTCAAGGTTGTCCATTTTATTGGCATATAGTTGCTTGTAGTAATCTCTCATGATACATTGTATTTCTGTGATATAAGTTGTTCCTTCTTTTTCATTTTAATTATATCGATGAGTCTTCTCCCTTTTTCCTTGATGAATCTAATGTTTTATCAATTTTGTTTATCTTCTCAGAGTACCAGCTTTTAGATTTATTGATCTTTGCTATTATTTCCTTCATTTCTTTGTCATTTATTTCTGATCTGATCATTATGACTACTTTCCTTCTGTTAACTTTGGGTTTTTTTTGGTTCTTCTTCCTCTAATTGCCTTAGGTATAAGATTAGGTTGTTTATTTGAGATGTTTCTTGTTTCTTGAGGTAGGATTGTATAGCTATAAACTTCCCTCTTGGAACTGCTTTTGCTGCATCCCATAGGTTTTGGGTTGTTGTGTCTCCATTGTCATTTGTTTCTAAGAATTTTTTTGATTTCCTCTTTGATTTCTTCAGTGATCTCTGGTAATTAAGTAGTGTATTGTTCAGCCTCCATGTGTTTGTGTTTTTTACAGATTTTTTCCTGTAATTGATATCTGGTCTCGTAGCATTGTGGTCAAAAAAGATACTTGATACGGTTTCAATTTTCTTAAATTTAGCAAGGCTTGATTTGTGACCCAAGATATGATCTATCCTGGAGAATTTTCCATGAGCACTTGTGAAGAATGTGTATTCTGTTGTTTTTGAATGGAATGTCCTAGAAACATCAATTAAGTCTACCTTGTTTAATGTATCATTTAAAGTTTGTGTTTCCTTATTTATTTTCATTTTGGATGATCTGTCCATTGGTGCAAGTGGGATGTTAAAGTCCCCTGCTATGATTGTATTACTGTCGATTTCCCCTTTTATATCTATTAGTATTTGCCTTATGTATTGAAGTGATTCTTTTTTGGGTGTACAAATATTTACAATTGTTATATCTTGTTCTTGCATTGATCCCTTGATCATTATGTAGTGTCCTTCTTTGTCTCGTGTAATAGTCTTTGCTTTAAAGTCTATTTTGTCTGATATGAGAATTGCTACTCCAGCTTTCTTTTCATTTCCATTTCCATGGAATATCTTTTCCCATTCCCTCACTTTTAATCTGTATGTGTCCCTAAGTCTGAAGTGGGTCTCTTGTAGACAGCATATATACAGGTTTAGTTTTTGTATCAATTCAGCCAGTATATGTCTTTTGGTTGGAGCATTTAATTCATTTACATTTAAGGTAATTATCGATATGTATATTCCTATCACCATTTTCTGAATTGTTTTGGGTTTGTTCTTGTCGGTCTTTTCCTTCTCTTCTGTTTCCTGCCTAGAGAAGATTTTTAGCATTTGTTGTAAAGCTGGTTTGGTGGTGCTCAATTGTCTTAACTTTTGCTTGTCTGTAAAGGGTTTAATTTTTCTGTCAAATCTGAATGAAATCCTTGCTGGGCAGAGTAATCTTGGTTGTAGGTTTTCCCCTTTCATTACTTTAAATATGTCCTGCCACTCCCTTCTGGCTTGCAGAGTTTCTGCTGTAAGATCAGCTGTTAAACTTATGGGGATTCCCTTGTATGTTATTTGTTGTTTTTCCCTTGCTGCTTTTGATATTTTTTTCTTTGTATTTAATTTTTCATCGTTTGATTACTATGTGTCTTGGCGCGTTTCTCCTTGGATTTATCCTATTTGGGACTCTCTGTGCTTTCTAGACTTGATTAACTATTTTCTTTCCCATATTAGGGAATTTTTCAACTATAATGCCTTCAAATATTTTCTCAGTCCCTTTCTTTTCTCTTCTTCTTCTGGGACCCCTATAATTCGAATGTTGGTGTGTTTAATGTTGTTGCAGAGGTCTCTGAGACTGTCCTCAGTTCTTTTCATTCTTTTTTCTTTATTCTGCTCTGCAGTAGTTATTTCCTCTATTTTACCTTCCAGGCAACTTATCTGTTCTTCTGCCTCAATTATTCTGCTACTGATCCTTCCTAGAGAATTTTAAATTTCATATTGTGTTGTTCATCATTGTTTGCTTTTTAGTTCTTCTAGGCCCTTATTAAAGGTTTCTTGTATTTTCTCCATTCTATTTCCAATATTTTGTATCATCTTTACTATCATTATTCTGAATTCTTTTTCAGGTAGACTGCTGCTTTCCTCTGCATTTATGTCTGGTGGATTTTTACCTTGCTCCTTCATCTGCTGTGTGTTTCTCCATCTTCTCATTGTGCTTAACTTACTGTGTTTGGGGTCTGCTTTTCATAGGCTGCAGGTTCTCAGTTTCCATTGTTTTTGCTGTCTGTCCCCAGTGGCTAAGGTTGGTTCAGTGGGCTGTGTAGGGTTCCTGGTGGAGGCAACTAGTGCATGTGTTTGGTGGATGCGTTTGGATTTTGTCTTTCTGGTGGGCATGTCCGCGTCTGGTGGTGTGTTTTGGGGTGTCTATGACCTTATTATGATTTTAGACAGCCTCTCTGCTAATGGGTGGGGTTGCACTCCTGTCTTGCTAGTTGTTTGGCATAGGGTGCCCAGCACTGTTGCTTACTGGTCATTGCGTGGAGCTGGGTCTTGGCATTGAAATGGAGATCTCTGTGATATTTTCACCATGTGGTATTACATAGAGCTGGGAAGTCTCTGGTGGGCCAATATCCTAAACTTGGTTCTCCCACCTCACAGGCACAGCCCTGATGACTTGGTGGAGCACCAAGAGCCTTTTATCCACACGGCTCAGAAGAAAAGGGAGAAATAAGAGAGAAAGTATTGAAAAGATAAAATAAAATGAAATAAAAGTTATTAAAATAAAAAATAATTATTAAAAAAAATTTTTTAAGTAATAAAAAAAAGAAAAAAGATGAATCAAATGAAAAAACAAATCCATCAATGATAACCAGTGTTAAAAACTATACTAAAAAGAAAGAGAAAAAAAACCTGAAAAACGGATAGACAGAGCCCTAGGACAAATGGTAAAAGCAAAGCTATACAGAGAAAATCACACACAGCAGCATACACATAAACACTCACAAAAAGTGAAAAAGGGGCAAAAAATATAGATATCATTGCTCCCAAAGTCCAGCTACTCAATTTGGAATGATTCGTTGTCTATTCAGATATTCCACAGCTTCAGGGCACATCAAGCTGATTGTGGAGATTTAATCCGCTGCTCCTGAGGCTGCTGGGAGAGATTTGCCTTGCTCTGTTTGCACAGCTCCTGGGGTTCAGCTTTGGATTTGGCCCTGCCTCTGCATGTAGGTCACCTGAGGGAGTCTCTTCTTCACTCAGACAGGACGGGGTTAAATGAGAAGCTGATTCAGGGACTCTGGCTCACTCAGGCCGCGGGGAGGGAGGGGTACGGAGTTTGGGGTGAGCCTGCGGCAGCGGAGGCCAGTATGATGTTGCACCAGTGTGTGGCATGCCATGTGTTTTCCTGGGGAAGTTGTCCCTGGATCATGGGACCCTGCAAGTGGCGGGTTGCTCAGGCTCCTGGGAGGGGTGGTGTGGACAGTGACCTGTGCTTGCACGCAGGCTTCTTGGTGGCTGCAGCAGCAGCCTTAGCGACTCATGCCTGCCTCTGTGGTCCGTGCTGATAGCTGCGGCTTGCGCCGGTCTCTGGAGCTCCTTTATTGGAGCTCTTAATCCCCTCTCCTTGTGCACCAGAAAACAAAGAGGCAAGAAAAAATCTCTTGCCTTTTCGGCAGCTCCAGACTTTTTCCCGGACTACATCCCGGCTAGCTGTGGCGCACTAGCCCCCTTGAGGCTGTGTTCACGCAGCCAACCCCAGTTCTCTCCCTGGGATCCAACGTCCAAAGCCCGAGTCTCAGCTCCCAGCCCCCACCCATCCCAGCGGGCGAGCAGACAAGCCGCTCAGGCTGGTGAGTGCTGGTCGGCACCGATCCTCTTTGCAGGAATCTCTCTGCTCTGCCCTCTGCACCCTGTTGCTGCGCTCTCCTCCATGGCTCCGAAGCTCCCCCCTCCGCTGCCCACAGTGTCCGCGCATGAAGGGCCTTCCTAGTGTGTGGAAACTTTTCTTCCTTCATAGCTCCCTCGCACTGGTGCAGGTCCCGTCCCTATTCTTTTGTCTCTATTTTTTCTTTTGCCCTACCCAGGTACGTGGGGAGTTTCTTGCCTTTGGGGAGGTCTGAGGTCTTCTGCCAGCGTTCAGTAGGTGTTCTGTAGGAGTTGTTCCACAGGTAGATGTATTTCTGATGTATTAGTGGGGAGGAAGGTGATCTCCACGTCTTACTCTTCCTCCATCTTGAACCTCCTCCCCCATTTGTAAGTTTATATAATAGGCTTCTTTTAGCGGATTGCCTCCAGTAAAGTCACATGTTCATATGTTGACCCTTTTTAACCTTTCATCTAATTCTTTCATGACTTTAAAATGGTTCATCTTTGTTTCTCTGGAAAGGAGAGCTCCAAATAGAATGCTCTCTTTTGGGTGTGTGTGAAGAGTCCTGTAGAAATGGCAACTGGCAGAAATCAATACATGTCCCAAATCTGTGTGTCCTCATACTGGAAAAAGAATAAGATTCTGATAATACAAACTGATGCTGAGAATGTGGAAAAAGGAAACGTCTGCATGCTGGGTGGGAGTGCAAACCTGCCAAAACAATCTTAATTTCATTTTGGCAATACCTCACAAAATTAAGTTGCCCAAAACTAAAGACAGCCTATTCCACAGCAATTCTACACTCGTTGTTTACCCTGCAGAGACTCTTATGCTGTGCCCAAAGAGGCACAAGACAACAATGTTTAGTGCAGCCGTATTTTCTATTATCAAAACTTAAAATGACCTAGCCTCCAGAAAAATTAATCAAGTAGAGCCAAGCATATCAGCAAAGATGGACCTCACTAATATGGTCTGAGAATTCAACATGTTACGAATAGAGACCATACGAAACTACTCAAATAACATTTTAAAATGTGTAACGTATTGTCATAGTTTTTTAAAAGTACCTATGATATAAAGATAAAATATATATGTAAACCATTAACTATATAATTTCAATGAAATTAAAATATTTTAATAATTATACTAGACTTTCCTCCCTCTCTCCCACCCTCTCTTCTCTCTTCCTTTTTCAGTTATGAAAAACATATGCTAAGAAACATAGGCTTTAGAGAAATACAAATTTGCATTCAATGAGAACTCAGAACTTCATAAATATGTAGTTTGGGGCCAATAGCTTGACCTTGTGAACTAGAACTCCTTCATCTGTTTCTTCAAATGTATTTTGAAGTTGAATGGAGAAAATGAACATAGAGCTGCTAACATAGTGTCAACCTAAAAGCCAACACTTCTCTTTCAGATATCACTATTTTTTTTCCATAAAAACAATGTTGGAATTATTGTGTAAAAATATAATTATGCAAACTCTAGAGAATTTACATCCTAATATTTAAACACATTAATATAAAAATTGGCAATATGAATTTGCCTGCTTTATAATAGTTACTCTTTAGAAGAACTTGGATATATAATTGTTTCTCATTCAATTCTTCTGGGTTTTTTTTTTAAGATTTATTATTTATTTTCTTGTTTTTAAGTTTGGCTGAATCTGGTTTTAGTTGTGGCACACGGGATCTTCGTTGAGGCATGAGGGATTTTTCAGTGTGGCGCACGGGCTTCTCTTTAGTTGTGGCCTGCAAGTTTTCTCTATTTGTGGCACACGGGTTCTAGAGCGTGTGGGCTCTGTAGTTTGCAGCATGTGGGCTCTCTCATTGAGGTACGTGAGCTCAGCAGTTCTGGCGCATGAGCTTAGTTGCTCTGTCACATGTGGGATCTTAGTTCCCTGATGATGGATCTAAACTGTGTTTCCTGCATTGTAAGGAGGATTCTTTACCAATGAACCACCAGGGAAGTCCCCGGTTCTTCTGTTAATGTAATGTTTATTTCACTTCATTATTTCTCTGATACTCTTGCAAACAGAGTTTTGTTTTGTGTATTTCAATTAAAATGAAAGAAAATTGCTTCTCTATGCTTTATTTATTCAGTGAATACTGATTAAAAATAAAAGGGCAGGGGGCTTCCCTGGTGGTGCAGTGGTTGAGAGTCCGCCTGCTGATGCAGGGGACACAGGTTCATGCCCCGGTCTGGGAAGATCCCACATGCCATGGAGTGGCTAGGCCCATGAGCCACGGCCGCTAAGCCTGCGCGTCTGGAGCCTGTGCTCCACAATGGGAGAGGCCACAACAGTGAGAGGCCCGCATACCACAAAAAAATAATAATAACAATAATAAATAAATAAAAGGGAAAATAAATTAAAAATCTTACCTTTTACTCATAGTTTTGGAAAGATTTATAGAAAGTTATTATCTCACATTCTTTTGTTCAGGCATTCAGATAATATGAGGTAGTCTATACTCTGCTACTTTGATAAATGCTACGGAAGATACAAAGTTAAGTAAATCAACTATTTTCAAAGCGTTTATGCTCTATTTTGTTCATCAATTGACATATGTAGGAATTAAATCACCAAATCATGTTCTCAGATTAAAATAAGTCATGACTAGTGGTCTATTTTGTACCTAAAGCAGTGATTATTATTGCTAGGCTCAGAGTCCTTTTAGAACACTGTAAATGACATTTTTCCATTTATTCTAAATGTAAGTTCCATTCAGGGGTTTTTGTCTTTTCTGTTACTGCTTTATCTGTTTGTTGTGCCTACATAAGTTCCTGTTGTAGAGTGAATAAATGAATGAATTTGTCTTTTTCTGTGCTAGAATTATGTCATTTGGTGCTTGATAGTGTATTTTGCTAACAGAAGTGATTTCTTTTCAAAAGGTTGATTATTCTTTGACATTTAATTTTTCAAAAAAAAGTATAACCTTTGCCAATTGACCCAAAGTTCACATTGTAATTTCAAATAAAATTGTACTACATTTAAAAAATTAGTTTGAAGCTACTATATGCTGTTTTAAATGCATTTTTAGCTCATTAAGTACTCAAAACAACCCTGTGAAATATGTACTGTTATTTTCTTCCTGTTATAGGTGAAAACATCAAGGCACATGAAACAAATAATTTTTCTCTTAGGGGAGGTTGAGACTGAACCATGCAGTTTGTCTTCAGAGCTTGTGTTTCTAACAGTTGTACTTTCTTTTTCCCATACAAGATTATGTCTCTCTATAAAGTTGTTATTATATATATGTATATATATATACACACACACATGTAAATTTTTGTAATTGTGAAAGAAATCTTCTTGCATCACAGTTGACCTTAAGATAGATTATCCAGGTGGACCAAATCTAATTGCAGAAATCTTTTTAACAGAAGAAATCTCTCTGGCTGGCAACAGGAGAAAAAGCCAAAGAAATTAGGAGCTTGATAAGGGTTCACATACTGATGCAGCTTTGATAATAGAGGAGGTCAGGTGAGAGGAATGTGGACATCCCTTACGGGCAGAGTGGCCTGGCTGATAGTTAATAAGGAAATGGGGACCTTCTACCTAGAGCTGCAAAATACTGGATTTGGACAACAACCAGTAAAGTTGAAAGAACCCCAAACCCCACATGAAAACTGCAGCTTCAGCCTACACCTCATTTTCAGTCTTATGATATGCTGAACAGAGAACCTCACCATGCAATCCCAGACTTCTGACCTACAGAACTGTGAAATAGTAAATGAATGTTGTTTCACACACTACATTTATGGTAATGTGTTATAGCAGCAGTAGAACACTGATAATACATACTCACTTTACCTTAGTGGTTATTTCTAGAATAAGTAAGAAAACACAGAAAAGTTACTAGCCTTTTGAATTGATTCCACTAATTGTTTATTAAGTAGATTCTCTTGTGTTTCCACTTGTGGATACTGATTATGCCTTTTCAACATCTATACTGCGTTTTCAATGTCTTATTTACTGCTTACTAACTGCAGAACAATACTAAAAATTAGCAATGATGTTTGATTTCAGTATATTTTTCCTGACAATAATAGCAATTCTATCACTTCATCACATTGTTAAGAATTGATATTGAGAGATGTACTTTATCAAATCATGCTAGTTTTTTTCAGCTTATCAAGAATTTAATCACAAAGACTTATTAAAGATTGTCAAATACATTTAGTATCTACTGAAATATTCAAATTATGTTCTTTTAGTTATTAAATTGAATTATGTTCATGATTTTTCTAAGATTGAAACACCTTTGTGTTTCTTTAATGAAAAAACACTATCATATTATTTTTAACTCTTCCATTGTATTTGGCACACTTAATATTTTATTATTTGTGCAACTCTTTGCATAAATGAAATATATCTGCTGTTTTTCTTGTGAGAACAATAATGCTTGATATAGGTGTAAATTTCATGCTGTATTTATAAAAGGAATTATACAGAATTTTCTATTTATCTGTTTTAGGACACATGAAACTAGAATTTTTTCTCTTCTTGTTTTAATATATTATATGCTTCTTTTCATTTAAAGCCTATTAAAGTTAAATAGAATTTGACTGTGAAGCCATCTGGTCCTAGAATTTTGCTTGTTGGAAGAATTTAATCACAGTGTCAATTTCATTACTTGTGATTGGTATGTTCATGTTTTCTATTTCTTTGTGGTTCAGTCTTGGGAGATTGTACCTTTCCAAGAATTTGTCCATTTCTTTGACATTGTCCAATTTATTGGTATACCGTTGCTTGTAGTAGTCTCTTATGAACCTTTGTATTTCTGTAATGTCAGTTGTAACTTCTTCTTTTTCACTTATAATTTTATTGATTTGAGTTCTTCCAGTTTTTTCTTGATAAGTCAGGCTAAAGGTTTATCAATTTTGTTTATCTTCTCAAAGAATTAGCTTTTAATTTCATTGATCTTTGCCACTGTTTTCTCCATCTCTATTTCCTTTATTTCTGCTCTGATCTTTGTGATTTCTTTCCTTCTACTAACTTTGGGTTTTGTTTGTTCTTCTTTCTTTAGTTGCTTTAGCTGTAAGGTTAGACTGTTTGAGATTTTTCTTGTTTTGTAAGGTAAGACTGTATTGCTATAAACTTCTCCCTTAGAATTGCTTTGGCTGAAATCCATAGGTTTTGGATCCTTGTTTTCATTGTCATTTGTCTCTAGGTATATTTTTATTTCCTCGATTTCTTCAGTGATCTATTCGTTATTTAGTAACATATTGTTTAACGTCCATGTGTTTGTGTTCTGTACAGTTGTTTTTCCTGTAATTGATTTCCAATTTCATAGCGTTGTGTTTGGAAAAGACGCTTGATATGATTTCAATTTTCTTAAAACTTACTCAGGCTTGATTTTTGACCCAAGATGTGATCTATCTTAGAGAATGTTCCATTTGCACTTGAAAGTGTATTCTGCTGCTTTCGGAGGAAATCTAATTAAACTTAAAAGCTTTTGTGCATCAAGGGAAACCATTAACACAATGAACAGACAACCCTCAGAATGGGAGAAAATATTTGTAAATGAAGCAACCAACAAGGGATTAATCTCCAAAATATGCAAACAACTCATGCAGCTCAATATTCAAAAAACATACAACCCAATCCAAAAGTGGGCAGAAGACCTAAATAGACATTTCTCCAAAGAAGACATACAGATGGCAAAAAAGCACATGAAAAGATGCTCAACATCACTAATTATTAGAGAAATGCAAATCAAAACTACAATGAGGTATCACCTCACACCAGTGAGAATGGCCATCATCACAAAATCTACAAACAATGAATGCTGGAGAGGGTGTGGAGAAAAGGGAACCCTCTTGCATTGTTGGTGGGAATGTAAATTGGTACAGCCACTATGGAGAACAGTATGGAGGTTCCTTAGAAAACTAAAAATAGAGCTATCATTGACCCAGCAATCCAACTCCTAGGCATATACCCAGGGAAAACCATAATTTGAAAAGATACATGCACCCCAATTTTAATTGCAGCACTATTTACAATATCCAGGACATGGAAACAACCTAAATATCCATCAACAGAGGAATGGATATGTATGCTCAAATGGTAATAATGTATTACCATTTTTTTTTTATAGCTTTAGGTTTGTTTTTTTAGGTCTTTTTCTTCTTTTGTGTTTCTCAACTAGAGAACTTCCTTTAGCACTTGTTGTAAAGCTGGTTTGGTGGTGCTGATTTCTATTAGCTTTTGCTTGTCTGAAAAGCTTTTGATTTCTCCATCGAATCTGAATGAGATCCTTGCTGGGTAATCTTTGTTGTAGGTTTTTTGATTTCATTACTTTAAATATATCCTGCCACCCCCCTCTGGCCTACAGAGTTTCTGCTGAAAAATCAACTGTTGACCTTATGGGGATTCCCTTGTATGTTATTTTTTGCTTTTCCCTTGCTGCTTTTAATATTTTTTTCTTTGAATTTAATTTTTGATTAACTTGTGCCTTGGAATGTTTCTCCTTGGGTTTATCCTGTATGGGATTCTCTGCACTTCCTGGACTTGGGTGACTATTTCCTTTCCCATATTAGGGAAGTATTAGACTATAATCTCTCTGAATATTTTCTCAGACCTTTTCTCTTTCTTTTCTTCTTCTGTGACCCCTATAATTCGAATGTTGGTGCATTTAATGTTGTCCCAGAGGTCTCTGAGACTTTCCTTATTTCTTTTCATTCTTTTTTCTTTACTCTGCTCCTTGGCAGTTATTTCCACCATTCTATCTTCCAGCTCACTTTTTCATTCTTCTGTCTCAGTTATTCTGCTATTGATTCCTTCCAGTGTATTTTTCATTTCAGTTATTGTGTTGTTCATCACTGTTTGTTTGTTCTTTAGTTCTTCTGGTCCTTGTTAAGCACTTCTTGTATTTTCTCAATCCATGTTTTCATTCTATATCCGAGATTTTGGATCATCTTTACTAGCATTACTCTGAATTCTCTTTCAGGTAGGTATAGCCTCTTATTTAGTCTTGTAAGTTTTTACCTTGCTTCTTTGTCTATAATATATTTTCTTGTCATCTTATTTTTTGATGGGTGGGGCTGTGTTCCTGTCTTGCTGGTTGTTTGGCATGAGACATACAGCACTTGAGTTTACAGGCAGCTGGGTGGAGCCGGGTCTTGGTGCCCAGGTGAGGACCTCTGGGAGACCTCACACTGATTAATACTCCCTGGGACATGAAGTTCTGTGCTAGTCCAGTTGTCAGTGGCTTGGACTTTGTTCTCCCATAACAGGAGCTCAGGCCTGACCCCTGGCCTGGGAAACAAGACCCTGCAAGCAACACACATGGCAAAAAAGAAAAAAAAAAAGGAACAAACAGAAAAGAGCAGAACAATAACAAACAATAACAAAGAATAAAAAAGAAAATGAAATTAGAAAAATGAAAAATGTATTAGAAAACATCAATAAAAATAAAACAACAACAAAAAAACAAAAAAGAACCATGATATTGGGAAAAAAAAAAGAAAATTAAAAATTAAAACAATGTAAATTTTTTAAAAAATTCTCTGTTGCCTCCTGTCAGTGTCCTTATCCTATGGTGAGCTACAGCTTACCCCTGCCTCTCCAGTAGGCCTCCAAGATCTCTAGGTAGGTCTCTAGACCCACTGTGTCAGTCCCACCTCTGCATGTGTTCCTCTTACCAGCATCTGTTCCTGAAGCTAGCATGGAGGACACATTCCCGTGCAGGCCAGATGGGGTGCAGGCCTCCACAGGTGTGCCTAAAGAGGCCAGTGCAGCCAGAGGTGGCCTTGGAGGGGAGTGGAGCTCGGGCTGCCAGGACCTGGGCCGCCAAAGGTGGCTTAGACAGAGTTGGGACTTGGCCCTGACACACACATGACTGGAAGAGGCCTGGGGAGGAGGGGCTCAGGCCCACAACCCATGTGAGTGGAAGAGGCCTTGGTGGTGTGTGGCAGGGGCTCAGGCCCAGGACCCACATGGCCAGAAGAGGCCTGTGGGTGTGTAAATAGATTAAATGCTCCAACCAAAAGTCATGGGCTGGATGAATGGATACAAAACCAAGACCTGTATATATGCTGTCTACAAGAGACCCACTTCAGACCAAGAGACACATACAGACTGAAAGTGGGGGGATAGTAAAAGATATTCCATGCAAATTGAAATCTAAAGAAGCTTGAGTAGCAATACTCATATCAGATAAACTAGACTTTAAAATAAAGATGGTTACAAGAGACAAGGAAGGACATTACAGAACTTTCAAGGGATCAATCCCAGAAGAAGACATAACAATAATAAATATTTATGAATACAACACAGGAGTATATCTATACATAAGGCAAATGCTAACAGCCATAAAGGAAAATTGAAAGTAACACAATAATAGTGGGGTATTTTAACACCCCACTTACACCAATGGACACATCAACCAGACAGAAAATAAGGAAGGATAGGGTTTAAATGATACAATAGACCAGACAGACTTAATGGATATTTAGAGGACATTCTATCTGAAAACAGCAGAATACACTTTCTTCCAAGTGCACACGGAACATTCTCCAAGATAGATCATACCTTGGGTCACAAATCAAGGCTCAGGAAATTTAAGAAACTTGAAATCCTATAGAGCATCTTTTCCAATCACAATGCTATGAGATCAGAAATAAATTACAGGAAAAAAACTGTACAAAACACAAACACATGGAGGCTAAACAATATGCTACTAAAACCAAGAGATCACTGAAGAAATCAAAGAGGAAATTTAAAATATACCTAGAAAAAAATGACAACAAAAACATAACCCAAAACCTATGGGATGCAGCAAAAGCAGTTCTAAGAGAGAAGTTTATAGCAATTCAATCCTACCTCAAGAAACAAGAAAAAGCTCAAATAAACAACTTAATCTTACACCTAAAGCAACTAGAGAAGAAAGAACAAACAAAACCCAAAGTTAGTAGAAGGAAAGAAATCATAAAAATCAGAGATGAAATAGAAACAAAGAAAACAATAGCAACAATCAATGAAACTAAAACATGGTTCTTTGAGAAGATAAACAAAATTGATAAACCTTTAGCCAGACTCATCAAGAAAAAAAAGGGAGAGGATTCAAACCAATAAACTTAGAAATGAAAAAGGAGAAATTACAACTGACACCACAGAAAAAGAGAGGATCATAAGTGATTAATACAAGCAACTATATGCCAATAAAATGGACAATCTGGAAGAAACGGACAAATTCTTAGAAAGGTACAACCTTCCAAGACTGAACCAGGAAAAATAGAAAATATAAACTGACGAATCACTAGCGCTGAAATTGAGATTGTGATTAAAAATCTTCCAACAAACTAAAAGTTCAGGACCAGATGGCTTCACAATAGAATTCTATCAAACATTTAGAGAAGAGTTAACACCCATCCTTCTCAAATTGTTCTAAAAAATTGCAGAGGAAGGAATACTCCCAAGCTCATTCTATGAGGCCACCATCACCCAGACACCAAAACCAGACAAAGATACTACAAATAAAATTACAGACCAATATAACTGATAAACATAGACACAAAAATCCTCAACAAAACACTAGCAAACAGAACCCAACAACAGATTAAAAGGATCATACAACATGAATAATTGGGATTTATCCCAGGGATGTAAGGAGTCTTCAATATGTGCAAATCAATCAATGTGATACACCATATTAACAAATTGAAAAATAAAAACCATATGATCATCTCAATAGATGCGGAAAAAGGTTTTGACAAAATTCTACATGCATTTATGTTAAAAACTCTCCTGAAAGTGGGCATAGAGGGAACCTACCTCAACATAATAAACAACATATATGACAAAGCCACAGCAAACATCATTCTCAGTGGTGAAAACCTGAAAGCATCTCCTCTCAGATCAGGAACAAGACAAGGATGTCCACTCTCGCCACTATTATTCAACATAATTTCGGAAGTTCTAGCCATGGCAATCAGAGAAGAAAAATAAAAGGAATACAAATTGGAAAAGAAGAAGTAAACTGTCACTGTTTACAGATGACATGATACTATATATAGAAAATCCTAATGATGCCACCAGAAAACTACTAGAACTAATCAATGAATTTGGTAAAGTTGCAGAATAGAAAATTAATGCACCAAAATCACTTGCATTCCTTTACACTAACAATAAAAGATCAGAAAGAGAAATTAAGGAAATAATACCATTCACCATTGAAACAAAAAGAATAAAATACCCAGGAATAAACCTACCTAAGGAGGCAAAAGACCTGTATGCAGAAAATTATAAGACACTGATGAAAGAAATCAAAGATGAAACAAACAGATGGAGAGCTATACCATGTTCTTGGACTGGAAGAATCAATATTGTCAAAATGAGTATACTACCCAAGGAAATCTATAGATTCAGTGCAATTCCTATCAAATTACTAATGGCATTTTTCACAGAATTAGAATAAAAATTTTTATAATTTGTATGGAAACACAAAAGAGCTCGGATAGCCAAAGCAATCTTGAGAAAGAAAAATGGAGCTGGAGGAATCAGGCTCCCCAACTTCAGATTATACTACAAAGCTAGAGTAATCAAGACAGTATGGTACTGGCACAAAAACAGAAATATAGATCTATGGAACAGGATAGAAAACCCAGAGATAAACCCATGCACCTATGGTCACCTAATCTATGACAAAGGAGGTAAGAATATACAGTGGAGAAGAAAGTCTCTTCAATAAGTGGTACTGGGAAAACAGGACAGCTACATGTAAAAGAATGCAATTAGAACACTCCCTAACACCATACACAAAAATAAACTCAAAATCTATTAAAGACCTAAATGTAAGACCAGACACTATAAAACTCTTAGATGACAACATAGGCAGAACACTCTCTGACATAATTAGCACCAATATCTCTTTGATCCACCTCCTAGAGTAATAAAGATAAAAACAAAAATAAACCAGTGGGACCTAATGAAACTTAAAAGCTTTTGAACACCAAAGGAAACCATAAACACAACAAAAAGACAACTCTTAGATTGGGAGAAAATATTTGCAAATGAAGCAACTGACAAGGGATTAATCTCCAAAATATACAAACTGCTCATGCAGCTCAATATCAAAACAAACAACCCAAACAAAAAATGGGCAGAAGACCTAAATAGACATTTCTCCAAAGAAGATATAAAGATTGCCAACAAACACATGAAGAATGCTCAACATCATTAATCATTAGAGAAATGCAAATCAAAACTACAATGAGGGCTTCCCTGGTGGCGCAGTGGTTGAGAGTCCGCCTGCCGATGCAGGGGACACGGGTTTGTGCCCCGGTCCGGGAGGATCCCACATGCCGTGGAGCGGCTGGGCCCGTGAGCCATGGCTGCTGAGCCTGCGCGGCCGGAGCTTGTGCTCCACAACAGGAGAGGCCACAGCAGTGAGAGGCCTGCGTACCACAAAGGAAAAAAAAAAAAAAACTACAATGAGATATCATCTCACACCAGTCAGAATGGCCAACATCAAAAAATCTCAAACAATAAATGCTGAAGAGGGTGTGGAAAAAAAAGGAACCCTCTTGCACTGTTGGTGGGAATGTAAATTGGTACAACCATTATGCACAACAGTATGGAGGTCCTTAAAAAAACTAAAAATAGAACTATCATATGACCCAGCAATCCCACTACTGGGAATATACCCTGAGAAAACCATAATTGAAAAAGACACATGCACCCCAATGTTCACTGCAGCACTATTTACAATAGCCAGGATATGGAAGCAACCTAAATGTCCATCGACAGATGAATGGATAAAGAAGATGTGGTACATATATATACTATGGAATATTCTCAGCCATTAAAGGAATGAAATCAGGTCATTTGTAGATACATGGATGGACCTAGAGTCTGTCATACAGAGTGAAGTAAGCCAGAAAGAGAAAAACAAATATCGTATATTAAACCATACATGTGGAATCTAGAAAAATAATACAGATGAACCTCTTTGCAGGGCAGGAATAGAAACATAGACGTAGAGAATGAACGTGTGGACACAGGGTGGGGAGGGAGGGCTGGGATGATTGGGGAGATTGGGATTAATGTATGTGCACTACCATGTGTAAAATAGATAGCTGGTGGGAACCTGCTGTGTAACTCAGGGAGCTCAGCTCAGTACTCTGGTGACCTAGATGGGTGGGATGTGGGGGTGGGAGGGAGGTCCAAGAGGGAGAGGATATATGTATACATATAGCTGATTCACTTTGCTGTACACCTGAAAGTAACACAACGTTGTAAGTCAACTATACTCCAATAAAAATTAAAAGAAAATTAAAGCCTATTCAAGTTAAATAATCCCCATGACTTAACATTAGCATTTTTTTCTTTGAAATTTACTTGATCATTCAATTTTTTTTCAAATTTACTGATAAACATTAATGTGATGTATAAAATGTAGCTATGTTTAATCACCTCAATCTGTTGCATACATCCTAATCATATTTGCATTTTATTAGACTTAAACACAACCTTTCTTTTATCATCTACAGATTTTTATTTGTTTTTCATCTGATTACTGGACTTACCTTAAATTTCCCTATTCACTTTCTTTGAATGGTTATACTTTAGTTGGAAGTTGAATTCATTAATTTTTAGACCTGTTTTTTTATTATTAAATATATTTAAGGCTTTGGATTCTCCAACATTGCTTTGATCCCATTCACTGGGTTCTGACAGGGCACCTTTTGTTGTACAAGTTATGCTCTGCAGGGTAATGTACCATCTGGGTGCATGCTGTTCACATCTCAGATGGTAACTTATATCAGAGTGTGTGAGGAAACACAGCTTTGGTTTCCCAGCAGAGTCCTGGAGAAGAGGAAAGCTTCCTCCTAAATAAACCCATAAGAACACAAATAGCTGGTGATGGGCACACAGACCTACCTACAGCCACATCTTGTCCTTACTGCTTTCTGGGTATCTCATGGGGTTTCTTTCCCAGTCAACTTATTTCTCAGAGCCCTTGATTCTCACCCTTGGCTCCCCTGGGAAGAGACTGATCAGAGGAGTGTGCTATACAGAAGCAACTCCCCCAGGTTCACAACCAGGGCTCAGGACACTGATTCTAAGTTTATATTGTTTATTGTTTTTATTCTTAAAGAATAGCTCTTTGGGTGAAATTAAGCAGGAAGCTACTCATTGAATCCTAGAATCAGGGCCTCTCTGACACCTTCCATAGTCCTTTTTCTCTCATTTCTTTTTCAGGCTGACACTGTTCATGGTCACCTAACACTGCAGAAATGGGGAGACGCCTTCAGTTTTGCTCTTCCCAAGTTCAGTAATATATTAACATTGTGTGACATATAATAATGTCAAAAACATTGCTTTCAGGAACGAGCACCTTTTTTTATTTTGCATAAAGGCACTTTTGGGCCAGTAGCATCCCTAGATTTTTTAATAAACATTAGTTCAAACAGCCTATAATTTCAGCTTTGAAATTTTATAGATGAAAACCATTACATAAAACGATTATGTGTTCTTGTTGCCATTCTAATATGTATTTTTAATTTTAGAGGGTTTTAGAGGGTTTATTACACATTTCCTTTTTTGTGAATGTCTTGGGCTTTTAAAAGTACAAGTACTCTCTAGGGAGTAACAGGTGAATGGCTATGTATATATGTACACTGATTACAGTTCCTTGGCTACCGTAAAGAAGGAATCAGAGATGGGTATGAGGCCAGGAAGTATCTATATTTCCTTTTGAATATATGGGGGGCTTGCTCCCTGGGTTTGAGTTCATTTGCTGAAGAGATCAAACATCACCTAGGGGAATTGCTTCATTTCTCCAACAAGACCCCGCACTCTGGCAGTTTCCTCTGGCAAAATCTTCAGTCATCTCTCCTCGGGCTTCAGTCTTAGAACAAATACTGGGGTCAACGACCCTGAGGACTAGAAACTACAGTAGTTGTGACAGAATAATTTAATAACTGTACTGAAGGCCTACATTCCATTCCTTTTTCCCCATTTGTTAGCAACTGACAGTATAGATATTCAAAAATTCTTCTGTAGAATCTGGATTTTCTGCTGGCCTGATTTTCACCTGTATATCTTTAAAAGATGCCAAATATTTTTATATTGATCTGATTTCACCTGCTTTGTGTCTTACATTAATTTCTCATTGTTTTGTTCCATTAATGACACATTTCCTGATTTGCATCATATTCTGTAAATAGTTCTATTTTATAACCTTTCAGTTGTTTCAGTTGGATTTGGTGAAGGAAGACAAGAAAACATACTCAATTTACACATCATGAACTAGGTTTCTGTTCTTCATTTGTAAGACATTTTAATGGAAGAGAAATTATTATAATTATACATAAAATTATGTATGTTGATCTATGATTATGCAAGTTATTCTGACAGTCATCAAAGGAATTTATGACAGACTTAAAGGTACTAACAATAGAAACATAGCTGTTAAAATTACTTTCAAATCTTTGATCATCAGCAATAGAACACACAGGGTGAAAGACCTATCTACAGGGTCAGTAGGGTGAGTAACTGTGTGGCAGAGTAATGCACTCAGAGTCTGGTGTGAAAATTACTCCATGCTTGGTTTTTCCATTTCCACTGAAGCAAACTCATTAGTTACATACATAATGCTACATTCTCACTCACTGACAGTCCTTAACTTTTTGTTCTGTTTTTATATTTTTGTTCATTGGTTGATTAGTTGGTTCTTTGCTCATTGACCCATAGGAACGTTTAAAAGGATTTTGTTAGTGTGTGTAATTCACTGCTCAAATGAGACATTTTGTGGTCATTGTGTAGCCATCCTGAAGACAATGGTCACAAACACCTCTGCTTTCAAAGGTATATAATCATCAGGGGATGAGTATGCTGGCAGAAGTAACATCTTGTATAGGGAAGGCTATTAATATGGACACTAAGGGTCAAGGGATTTCTCAGATGAGACAATGGACCTGGTAGTGTAAGGACTTCTGTTACCAGGCTACATGGAGGGACAGTCACT
>NW_006791129.1:629859-649618 GCF_000442215.2 Lipotes vexillifer | reverse complement strand
GAAGAGCGTCAACCACAACCCGAGCCATCTTTTCCAGACATCCACGAAGCCCATAGGAATGATGTGCAATACCTGATCACTCCCAAATATATACCTCAAACCCTAGCCTTTTCCCTGAAATCCAAAGCGTATATCCAAATTCCTACTCAATATCTCTTCTTGTATGTTTAACAGGCATCACAAACTCATCTGATCTGACCTTTCCCCTGAACTTACTCTATTCATATTGCTGCTCATTAGTTGAAGACTCCATTTTTAAATTTATTCTAACCTAACACCTTGAAGTCATCCTTGATTCTCTGTTTATCTGTCATTCTCATCCAGTTTATATGCAAATCTTGTTGCCTGTAGCACCTAAAATCATGCCACTCTTTCAGTGGTATTGTTTCTTGCTTTACAGTTTACTTTTTCATGTTAATAAAGCCACACATTTATTTAGTGTTTTTGTCTAAGTCATCTGTGTTTGTGTGTGTGCATTTGTATATGTATAGTTTCTACTTTTTGGTATATTTTACTTTCTACTTTTTGGTATTCTATTTGGAGAATGGCTCTTGTGCATTCTAATTCAAGCTTCATTTGCTTTTTTTGTTTTTATTTTTAGTTTTTTGATCATCATTTAAAAAATTGATTGACATTTATTTATGTTTAATATAATTTCTTCTATCTGCCCAGTTACTCTTTGTTTTCTTTGTGTCTCTTCTGGTTTTGTTCTTTCTTATTTATTGTCTTAAGTATTTTTTGAGACATTCACTTTTAACTTATTAATGTTTATTAATATTTTCTCAGTGCTTGCCTTAGTGATTAGAATGGATACCTTACTTGTAGTCAACCTTAAATATGTACTTTTACTACTTCTAAGAAAATACAAGATTTTACACAACCTCTATTTACCACATACCGTATTTTTCTATTGTCTTGATATATTTTAATTATGCATATATTTTAATCTCTTAAAGTTATGGTTTTAAAATTGTATATTCCTTAATATTTACTGACATCATATTTTCTGTTATTTTTCCTTCCTTCTTGTGTTGGTGTAATTCATTTAACATAATTTACCTTGCTTTACTTTAGCATTTCTTTTAGTCCAGGCCTCTGTCAGAAAAATGTCAGTTTTCATTTGCTATATTAAAAAATAAACAATTTTACTGTCTACAGAATTCTAGGATGACTATTTTATTTCAGCACTAAAAGGTGTCTTTTTTTGTTTTCATGCTTACGTGGTTTCTTTTGAGAAATCAAAAGTTAGTTTCAACTGTTTCTTTACTAAGAAAGTGTATATTTTTCATACGGCAGTTATTAATATTTTTTGTCTTCGATTTTCAGCAGTTTGCTAGGTTATATTTAGTGTGGTTTTTGTTGTACTTATCAAGCTTGGGCTTCATAGAGCCTTTTGAAAATGTAGATTGATCTCTTTCAACAGTTTTAGAAAATTCTCTGCTCAGGTATATTCTTTTATAACGAATTACATATACACTATACTTTTCCATCATGCTCCATTATGGTTTGACACATCTTTCTGTATTTATAAAGATGTTTCCCTATTTATGCTTTAATCCAGGTATTTTGTACTGATATAACTTCCACTTTACCAATTCTCCATTGTATGAACTCTGCTCTTTAATCCCATCTTTATAATACTTAAGCTTAGTTATTTTATTTTTCACTTCCAGGATGTCCTTTTCTAATATATTCACGTTCTCTGGGGAAATTATTTTTGGTCTCCTTTCCTTAATATATTAATCATAGTTATTATCATAATGATGCTTGATACCTTTCATTGTCAGTATCAATTATGATTCAGTTTATACTGTTTTTCAATTTGGTTTTGTTATTTGATGCCGCTTCCTAGTCAAAATTCCAAGCATGTCATTGTGTGTGACTGCTGTCACAGGCTCTGGATATTCCTACAGACGACATGTAATAATTCCATCACATCACAGAGCCATGTGCTCTAAGATTCAGCTTTCTATCAGTCTCCCATGCCCCTGCCACAAATAAGACAACAAGGTCTTAGAATATGGCTCATTTCATTGCACTTGCTTTTACACTGAGATCTTGACACACTATGTCATGGCTGATTAGGTGATTTCCAATGTTTTAAATTGTTCTTTTTTTGTTTTATGCATTCTGCATAGTTGTCTTAGGTGTGAAATTAAGTTTAAAAAATAAGATTATAAAGCTGCTACCCAGCCACGTTTTCATACACAAAAGTTGAAGTCACACTGTATTTGGATGTTTTCCTGATCTCATTCTCATTTTGTTTTAATCACCTTTGTATTCTGAAGAACAACTACTTGTCAAAGAGTTCTCATACACTTATTAATCTCGAAACCATTGTATATTCTCAAAGATGAGGACACTTTTTAGAAATGTATCTCTTTCTCATTTTATGTATCATGTTTGTCAGTATAATACCTAGAAACTTATTTTAGTGATTAAGACCTTGGGATCTTGAGTCAATTCAAAACAGTTCATGCAACTGGTCATACAATGTGGGTTATAAAATCACTCTACAAATAATTATACCTACATTCTTGGTTCATTGGAGGAGTATGAGATAATGTGCATAAATCCCTTGGTATTTTCCCTCAGATATAATATGTCTCAATAAATAGTAGCTAACATCATTTTCATGTTGATAATGATTGTGTTAATAATCATTATTATTGTAAATAAACTTTGACTAAGTGAAAACTTTATCCTTTGAGAATACTTACCCTGCATGAGCCTCAATTTTACTTATTTGTAAAATAGGAATAGTGATACAACTATACTGGGAATTTAGTGTGTCACTGACCATTTAATTTTTTACTCCTTCTTCTGGTTATATTACTCATTTCCTTAAGCAATTAATGCACTTTGTGTCCAAACATACATCACTTCACAAAGAAACAGGAGCATTATAACTATTTACTTAGAATTTTACAAATAGTAAATCTATCAAAAGTGTGCATTTAAATTTCTGCATTTTATTAAAAATTTACCGTATCAAGTATGCTCCTTCAAAATCAAGTTATTTACTACTTCTTTAAAATTTAAAAGCATATCTAATATGTAATAGATACCTAAATAGAGAGAAGCATGATACAGTGTGTTTTGTGCTAAGGATTGGTAAAAGATCAGGTGTTTAATTCAAAGCTGATAATCACAGGTAAGCCTGGATGCTTATGTGAGATATATCAGAACTCTTCAGGTTTTATGATCACGTTGACAGCCACCTCCCTCCCCTGACATTTTGCTATTTCAGGAGAAGTTGCAGAATGTAATTTCTTAGAGCCAGGTAAACCTGAAGGGGCAAAGTTCCAAAAAATAAAATTTATGAAATGAATTTATTTGAATAAAATATTAATCAAGGGATCTCTCTGAAGTAAAATATTTTGAAGCAGCAGATATAAATTACTTTGACCTTTCATGTACCATACAGAACAAGCATTTGCATTTACAACAATAAAATGCCTCATCCATATTTGACAGAATAGCTTGAAAATGAAAAGAAACTTCAATTAAAGATCTAAATCCCGAATGCTGACTCTAGGTTAATGTTAATAGACATTTTGCATTAAATGTTTTTATTAATCTAAAAGAGTAGACAGATTTCTAACACACTGTCAATAACAGGAGGCAAAAATGACACTACCTGCTATTCAACTATTGAAGTTATAAAAATGAGGCTTTGTTTTTGTTTTGTTTTGTTTTCAAGGAAAGAGGATGTACAGTAGAAAACCTGAGGTGGTAGAGAAGAAGGAAGGGAGGACACCAGAAACAACTTTTTATAGTTTTGTAGCTTTTCCCAGACTGGTCTTTGTCCCACATTTTTACCTCACTTTTCTAATAATTCATAGGCGTACTGTTGTTGTCGATGTGAACCCTGAATTTCCGGAGGAAAATGATGACGTGAGAGAAGTTAGTGGGAGTGGACTAGTGGCTAAACATAAATGTGGCTTTTGCATTTCATTTTCCTACCAGTGTTTTATACTTAATTTTTGTGCACATTTCAGTTTGGATGAAATCATTTGCTGTTCTTACATCCAGTAGGTAGATTTGTTTTTTGAGAAAAGAGAGCTTTATATTTTATGTAATTTTTTATAGAGATATAAAAGCATTTTACATTGTGTAAGTTTAAGGTGTACAATATGTTGACTTGATATATTTATATATAATATATTATATATTATTATATGATTATCACCATAGCATTAGCTAACACTTCTATAATATCACATAATTACCATTTCTTTTTTGTAGTAAGAACATTTAAGATCTAGTCTCTTAGCAATGTTGAAGTATATAATACAGTATTGTTGACTACAATCTCAAAGTTATCATTAGATCCCCAGAACTTATTCACTTTCTAGCTGCAAGTTTGTACCATTTTAATAACATCTTTCCAATTCCCCATACCCCAGCCCCTGGTAACCAGCATTCCACTCTCTTTTACAATGAATTTGGCTTTTTAAAATTTCATATATAGAAGATACATCACTGTTATCTGTCTGAACTATTTCACTTAGCATAACGCCCTCAAGATCCATGCATTTTGTTGCAAATGGCAGGATTTACTTCTCTTTATGGCTGAATAATATTCCATGTCTTCTTTCTCCATTCATCAGCTGACACTTAGGTTGTTTCCATATCTTGGTTATTGTGAATACTTATGCATAAATATGGGAGTGCAAATATCTTACTGATAACCTGTTATCACTTCCTTTGGATGTATACCCAGAAGTGGAATTACTGGGTCATAGTGTATTTCTATTTTTACTTTTTTGAGAAATCTCCATACTGTTTTCCATAGTGGCTAAAGCAATTTACAGTCCCACCAACAACACATAAGGGTTTCCTCTTCTCCACAAAAGTCTTCTTGATGATTGCCATTCTAATAAGTCAGAGGTGATACCTTACTGTTGCTTTGATTTTCATTTCCCTGATGACTACACACTTTTCATGTATTTCTTGTCCACTTGAATGGCTTCTTTGGAATTAATGTATATTCAGTTTTTTGGCCCAATTTTAAATTGGGTTGATTTCTTTGCTATTGAGTTGTATGAGTTCTTTGTATATTTTGGATGTTGACTCCTTATCATATATATCATTTGCAAATATTTTCTCATATCTTAGGTTGCTTGTTCATTTTGTTGATGGCTTCTTTTGCTGTGCAGAAGCTTTGAAATTTGATGCAGTCTCACTTGATATGTTTTCTTTTGTTGCTTATGCCTTTGGTGCCATATGCAAAAAGTCATTGTCAAGACCACCGTTAGAGGTTTTTTCCTGTTTTCTTCTAAGAGTTTTACAGTTTCAAGTCTTTAATTCATTTCAATTTGATTTTTGTGTGAGAAGGTGGTCTAGTTTCATTTTTCTGCATTTTCTGTGGTTATCCACCTTTCCCAATGCTCCTTAATAAAGAGACTACCCCTTCCCCATTATATATTCTTGCATCCTTTGTTGTAAATTAATTGACCATATATGCATGAGTTTATTTCTGGGCTGTATTCTGTTCCATTAAGCTATGTCTCTGCTTTTATGCTAATACAATGCTGCTTTGATTATAGTAGCTTTGTAATATACTTTAAACTCAGCTGTGATGCCTCCAGCTTTGCCCTTCTTTCTCAAGATGGCTTTGGCTTTTCAAGGTCTTTTGTGGTTCCATATAAATTCTAGGATTGTTTTCAATATTTCTGTAAAAAAAAAAAAAGTCTATGGGGTTTTCATAAGAATTGCATTGGATGGACATTTAAACAATATTAATTCTTCCAATCCATGAGCATGGAAAAATCTTTCCATTTATTTGTGTCATCTTCAATTTCTTTCATCAATATCTTATAGTTTTCAATGCACAGTTCCTTTACCTCCTGAGTTAAATTTATTCTCAGGTATTTATTCTTTTTGATGCAATTATAACCAAATTGTTTTCTTAATTTCTCTTTCTGACAGTTTGTTATTATTGTATGGAAATGTAATTTTGTGTATTGAATTGTATCCTGCATCTCTACTGAATTTATTAGTTCTAGTGGTTTTTCGACAGAGTCTATAGGGTTTTCTACATAAATATCACATCATCTGCAATTAGAGACATGTGCTCTCTCTTTCCCCTGTGGAAGAGGTGGCAGCCAGCTAGTTCGGCCCCATATTCTATCACCTTGGGGGTGATGCAGTGCTTGCAAAGTTCCTCTTACCCTCTCCAATGTATAAAATCTCTGTTAGTTTTGGGGGGATTTTTTTTTTTTTTTTTTTTTCTCCAGTGAAGTTCTGCAATGTCTCCTCAGGAAACCTGGAATTCTATAAAGGCTTTCTTGTCTGTGGGTGTCTTCCCAAGTCAGTGATCTCCAGGTATCCCCATTGTGGTAGAGAGGGGCTGAGACCAGTTCACAGGCTCTTGCTGGTTCCACGGCCCATACTAAAGTCTGTCTGCATATTACCTGATGCACAGGTGGGTGAGACTCCTCTGGGGTCCCTTAGCATATGGTGCTAGATTCCACAGCTTCCACAGAGACTCTTTTATCCATGATGGATGCCAAATTTTAGTTGCTAAAAGCAGGGATAAGAAGGAGGGAAGTCTTATGTTGCCATGATGTTGATGTCACTCGAAGAGGACATTTTGACATGACAATTTTATATATAATTAATAATGGTCAGTTAGTACTCAAAGAAAACACTTTTGCTATTTTAAGTAATATGCATCTATGAAAAATATATAATACCACAGTTATAACTTTACTGCTTGTCAGACCTGAGTTTAGTATCTGTGTGGATCACATTGAAAGAAAGAAATTAACACAAAAAAATTGGATGAAAAAGAAAAATGAACATCCCTTCTCTCCTAGCTTTTAAAACTTAATTTAAAAAGAAAATATGAAGTCAGAAAATATCCTAATTGAATATGTGGGTTTGAAATAGCTTAAAAAGTTGGGCATAATGACTTTGGGCCTATTTTGATTATTTTGAAAAAAAAAGAGCAACTCAAAGAATTTAAGGTCTTAACATTGTATCAATTTTATACTCAAGCAAATGAATTTTCGAACAAAGTTTTATGTTATCAGGTTGGTTTTTGTTTGGTTTTAACATATAAAATTATTTTTCCCAATGTACTGAATTTCCCTTGAAGATATCTTTTTTCCTGCATATCATTGTCTTATTAATAAATAGCAAATAGAAATGGAACATCAGCTTAAACAGACCTTCTAATGGTTTGCTATTATTATAGAAATTCATAATAACTGGCAGCAGACTTAGCCACTTTGCTGAAAACATGTTTAATGTTAAAAGTAAATTGTAGAATCTGAGAGGAAGAAACAAACAAACAAAAAACTTCCACTGATACATGCCAATGGAAAACCTGGTAAAGATGGTATCAATAATAAATATGATAGTAAATGTAAACTTAATACAATTAAAATTTACTTATTTATGCTTAAAGCCTCATCCTATATATCTAGATAGCTCTACATTTAGGGAGATTGTGGATTATAGGTATAGTGAATAACATTTGCAAATTAGGTAGAACGATACTCCTTTTTATTGATTCTAATATGACCCAGTGTTTGAGTGTGTGTATATGTGTGTGTGTGTTTATATGGTGTTCATGCGTATATTAAATGGGTATGTGAAGTTGAGTGCAATGCCTTAGCTTTATCACATGAGAACAATCTGAATAATCTTAAGAGTCAACTCAGGACTAAGCTTTGACTTTTTTGAAAATTTGAAATCATTGTAAATGACCCAGGTAGAAATACCAATATAGGGATTAAAAAATATATATATTGACTCACAGAACCATTGAAACTTACATTGTTAAGTACATAAAATTAGCCATTTTTATTCTAGACTTTCAATGTAGTGTTCTTAATAAGATTAACATTTCCCTAGTGGAATTCTTGGTGAATGAATAAATGAATGAATAAATGGGAAACTCATTGTCCCACTGCCCTTTGCTTTGCCTATTTGGTGATGTCACAGTAAGGATTACATACTCACTACTTGCTTATTTATCTGATATTTACTTTCATCCTAAGCATCTTCTATTTAAAATAGTAATTACTTTAAACATTGAGCAGAAGGATCCAACAAGATATCCTAGGATAAGAGACAAGGATTTTTTCAACCTTTCTCATGTAATGCATTCAGCTTCCTAGACTCAGTACCCTTAACTAGAAAATAAAAGTTGTTGTATTATGTCTAGAGTACTATTATGTGCTATTTCTGTCATCTCTAAAAAATTTATGCAAACCTGCATCTTAAATTTGTATCATAGAAAAGATTGTTAGAGCTGCCAAGAATGTAGTCTATAGTGTTCAGAGAGGAGTTACAATGCCCTAGAAATTCATGGTTCTGAGGAAAGGCACTGACCTAAACTCTATGTAGGATATCACCAGAAGGCTATTTATCCTTCTCCAATTACCATGATGGGGAAGAATCTATCGGAGTTAAAGAATGGTTCATTTCTGAGATTCATTTTAGAAGTTGAGTGGTGAAAATGATGGTTTTTCACAGTGATTTGGCTCTGCCCAAGGCTTGTTCCAACACTTCATAATTTTGTTCCATTGTTACATCATGGGCAGCTTTGCAATTATAAATTAATTTTTGTCAATGTAAACCTATTAGATAACAAAAATTTAACAAAAGATATGTAACACAACAATAATAATACAAATCTGTTTTATGATTTTTCCAAATATACTAAAGAAACTGTCATCATTTAAGCTTTGTAATTAAAGGAAAGTCAATATGAATATTGCATATTTTGTTTTCCTTTTAAATGTAAAAAATTATTAATTTCTTGTTTGGAGTTCACAGAAGGAACTCCAAAGAAGAATACAAAATTATTATATTTTGTTTATATTGCTGTTTTTGTTTGGTCTCGTTTTTGTGTTTGGTTTTTGGTTTTTCAGTAATATAGATTTCAATCTTCTTCCAATAACAGAGTTAATTGCTCATGAAAATAAAGAAATCTGTATATCTTTAACTGCAATTTTCCCAACTTAAAAGTTAAACACAAATGAACATGGCTTATTTAAAGCAACATTTTTCATTTTGATAGGATACACCAAAAAAAGACAAGTCAGAAGATTCAGGGGCAATGCTAAGCACCTTAAATATTCTCTGAAACTAAATAATAAACATCAACGAATATTAGGAAAAATTCTGCCAATTATTATTTAGATAGCATTCATTTTCAAATATTTGGAAACGAAATACTATTTTTATCATGGTACTTCTTCCTGAAATTTTTTCTCATGCACCCAAAGAGAACTTAATATTTTCATCTTTCCTGTTGTAGAGAAGATTCCATTTCCAAGAGGAAATAGAATGTCAAGCCATCCTTTTCTCATGTCTTAGGCCCAATGCATAATGGTTCATTTCCAGGAATTTAAAAATATCACACATCCGGGCTTCCCTGGTGGCGCAGTGGTTGAGAGTCCGCCTGCCGATGTAGGGGACACGGGTTCATGCCCCGGTCCGGGAACATCCCACAGGCCGCGGAGCGGCTAGGCCCGTGAGCCATGGCCGCTGAGCCTGCGTGTCCGGAGCCTGTGCTCCGTCCGCAACGGGAGAGGCCAAAACAGTGAGAGGCCCGCATACCGCAAAAAAAAAAAAAAAAAAAAACAAAAAAAACAAAAAAACCCAAACCCCCCTCCCACAGGGTGATAACAAATCACACGTGTCTGATGTGTGAATATCCATCAGTCTTTCCATTATTCCATATGCACCCAGTAGCTGCAAGGCTGCTAAGAACCATTTCACCCTCCTATTTTTGCCACCACAGCACTCAGTGATCTCAGAAACAAGCCTGTAACCCTGGCAAAAATGCAATCATACTTTACTCCAATAGGAACACATAACAATTAGCTACACTGAGGCATTCAAATACGTTGACAAGGCTATAAACCAGTACAGATCAATCCAACCATGGATTAATTCTCCAGCTATGTTATTTAGCACATGCTTCACCTTTTACACCCTCACCTTTGACAACTCTAACCATTCATGGATACCACGTTCTTGAGGGAGAGGCCACAACAGTGAGAGGCCCGCATAACCCAAAAAAAAAAAAAAAAAAAAAAGTAAAAATATCACACATCCATACACATATAATCACTGAGTCATGTAAGAATCAGGAGACAGAGTTATTCCACCTAATATTTTAAAAATATTTTACAATTTTTACAATCTCCCCCAAATACTGAACTGCTCAGATGTAAAAGATGAGTCTTTAAAGGTTAAGAAAATTTTAATTTTATTAGTTGATATTTGGTATCATTTTTTTGGTATGTCTTTAATTCCCTATCATAAAGAGTATAAAAGAGGAATTACTAAACTTTTAAAATAACAATGCATTTTACCACCTCCACTCTAAGGCAAAATTATGGCTAATTTTCTCCCTGACCTTAAAAAGAAAATTGTCTATTTATTACACTTTCTGTAACTCTTATTATTTTTTCCCTCCATTTAACCCTTGGGAAGTAAACGGGAGTAAAACACCTATAACTTAACATGTTCACAATACAAACTTACATATATTACTATATTTGTCATTTTTCCTCAAAGAGGCGTTAGCATTTTACTCTGAAAACATCTGGATTGTTGATACATGTTTACTCTTATCAGTTAATAATTTAAAACTAAAACATTTATATGGTTGATGATTTACAATTTGCAAAACCCCTCCACAGATATTATTTTTAGGCTTTAATTTTGTTACTGGAAAAATACACATGAGTTTATCTTTTTAGAATATGGTAGCCAAATAGAACCTAAGGAACAAGTGGAACAGATAAAGGATATCATATGAAGAAGGTGATTTATAAGCTTAGAATTTCATGTAGAGAGCTAAGAGTTCTCAGTACTGATATTTCTTTAGAAGCTTTTCCCCATAACAGAGATCTGCATGTTTTTTTCTGTATTAAGGCTATAATATATTCTGAATAACATGCTGCTGCAAGTAATTTACTATAGGGTGGCAAATATTTGATTTGCAAAATACAGTGACAAAAAATGCAATTTATGTTTCTTTCTATTGTCATTTACCAGAATGTAGATTATCTATATACTTTTAAAAAATGTATTTTCAAATCGCTCATAATTAAAGCACCAATCAAGTTCTGTCCCCACCAAATTGAGTCCTATTGCAAGCTCAGAATTTTAAAAGATTTAATGTAAAAAAAAACTCAGCAGCCTAGAGGCCAGACTGTTCACTATAAATCTTTTAGAAAATGTGTTCCTCAACCTGTAAGCTCTCATCTGTTTCCCTGATGAGTTTATGTCTGAATTTCTGGAACTCTCAGTGGTACATAAACAGGTATTTAGGATTTAAGTTATTCTTAAGATATTAAACATAACAATAGTAAACTTTCTATAAATGCATTAACAAAATGATTAAAATATTTGTGAGTAAAATATCTAAGACATATAAATAATATTTTCGTAGATTATGTTTCTGTTTGAAAAAAACTTTTAAATATATGTTCACTTCAGATAATTGAATAAAACTGTATTCAATCAGATATAGACCATAATGTAGACTATTTGATCTGTTTTATGTGGAAAAATATTGAGAAATTATTATTTTTTGCCTGAATGGGCTGAAGGACTAGATCTTCTGTATTAAGACACAAAGACTATTACTACAGTATTAAGCACTGTACCCTAATCACTTTCTTGCTTGTTGTCCTTGAAAATTACCCACAAGATGATACCAAGTGGCCTTCTCAGTAAAAAAGAGAAAATACATCACTCAGTTTTCTCAGAGTTTTCTATAGTTGTGAAGTTTATATTTAAGTTTAATCATGAGGATTAGCTCATTGCTACACGGGAAGTTTCACTAAAATGTAATCCTGAGACTCCAGAAAAGAAAGTCCTATGTCTGGAGTGTGATGAGATGACAGAACCGAGCTTCTCCCTCATAACCAACCTGCTAAGTCAATGTTTCACGTGCATTTTGTTCTGCTTTGTTTTTACATCCTGAGTAAAGACCATAATTCAACAGCAATACAAATATAATTAAATATTTTCAAAAATGTATATAAATAATGAAGAGTCTGATTTTTATACAGAGCAAATAAATAATTTCAGAGGAAGATTAACAGGCCAGATATTCAGATAAATACTAATTTCCATCTCCATTAGTTTTGTTGCACCAGCTTTTGTGACCACCTGCCAGCTGTGATTCATGCTGAACCATAATAAGCTGAAGAATTCAAACCACACACACACACACACACACACACACACACACACACACACAAATCAAATGACTACAGAGAAAAACGAATTCAAAAATATTTAAAGGTTAGGTTTGGGTGAAGAGTGGAAATATAACATTTTATTTAGGGGAAATACATTTAGATCTTTGAAGAAGGAATGGGAGACTTTGGGGTTTAAGGAATGTCTTCGAAACATTCAATCAAGAAGGTACAGTGAGCAGACAAAATAATCTCTGCCACCCTTCTCAAAAACCAGAACTTCTAAGTTATAATGTTTAAAAGTAGTCAAGGAGGAATCTCCAGCTACTAAATTTAGAAAGGAACATGAATCTGTACTTTGCCCCTCTTTGCTTTTACCCTCTCTCCTAGAACAGTGACATGTATAGAGCAGGCAAGTAATAAATATTTCTGGATAAGTAAATTAATGAAGATACCCTGTTTGTCCATTGGTAAAATGGGGGTAGAGTTGGGAAACAGAACTAAATGGAACCTCAAAGGTTTTTTTCTGCTCTGTATTCTTAAAAATTCAGTATTGTGTATTACACAATTTCCATAGCTATAAATAAAGTATGTTTATCAATTTGTTAGTATCTATGTGCCTACCTTAAGATTTAACATAAAGTTTGAAGAAAGTGGGTATTTAATTAAATCCTACTGAAGTTATTATTCTCTTGGCTTATGTCCCTTACAAAATCTTAAGCAAAGCCCATCAACCTTCAAGAAAGGAGGATTTTTATCCTCGTTTCACTCTTTGAATCTTAATGCTTGGTCATATTCCAGCATTAATTGCTTTATCTCCAAACTAATGAGCTAATTTGCATTTCTTACACAGAGTACTTGCTGTCTAAACATCCATATGAATCTGAAATTTAGTCAGTCATCCATATATGTATCCTCATGCTTCCAAACATCTGGCTATTTAGAAACTGTAGGATGTTTGAAATAGCATTTTATCATTCATATGGAGTACTGTTCATAAACTTCTGAGGTCAAAGGACTGCTTGGCAGTAGATGATAGCTATCAGCCTATAGTTTCACTGGGGAAACTGCTTGTTCACAGACTCACAAGATTTTGCATGTAGTTTCGGAGACTTAGATCATTTGAAGCCTGTCCATAATCTCAAGGCTAATTATCCCATATCCTGACGGTTACTGTTTTGTAGTCAGCATTTTATGATGAATTATATTGACATTAGAAACATTTTATCTCCATATTGTCTTTAAGCCAATCTTTGCAAGTATTTACAAACTGTTACATATTTAAGAATATCTTTGTGAAATTGCTTATTATCACCTCCTACATTAGTGTACTCCCTGAGGTCAGCTATTCTTAAATTGTTCATCAATTTACCATCAGCACCTAAAACATTTTCTAGTCCCACAGAGAACTGTTGTTGAATTAACCAATTATTTATAAGTGAGTCAAATTTTTTATGGTTGAAAATATTAGAAGACATTTCTACTACAGGAAGAAATTTTCTTTTCCTCTGTCTCTGTCTGTCTCTCCTTATTTGTTTTAAATCCATATTTCCAAACTAGGCCATTAGCTATCCCAGGAGAAAGGTGGAATCATTCAAATCTCTTTGAGACTGCAAAGAAGAAACAAATGTATGGTTTTAGAGGGTATAAATTTTCCCTAAGAAATTGAGATTTAGGAATTCACATGCATCAGCTGCATCTTCTCCATGTATTAGATTAACTTCACCTACACAGACATCATCTACTTAGGTTACCAAGGTGACAGAAAAGCATCCTAATCCAAATCCAGGTAATTTAAGTATTTCTTAGTTTTGAAACAATGTATCACTTCTTCCTTCTTGATGTATTTCCTTCAGTAGATTTTCTGGATCTCACATCTTATCTCACTGGTAGCTCCTTTGCTGCTCCCTCCTCTTATCCACTGCATCAGAACTCAGTTCTTTTTCTTTCTCTGTTCTTTATATTTACTCTTTGGGTAATCTCTTCCTGCCCAAGAGCTTTAAATAATTACTATATATGCAAAAAAAATCCAAAATGTGTATGTCTCTAACCTTCTTTCTCCCAAACCCATACATACATCTATATATAACAGAATACTTAAGATATCGAATGTAATATGATAAATATTAAACTCCTGATATTCTCTTCATCTTTCTTAATCTCATTCTTTCTTCCCAGCTGATGATAATACCACCAAGCCAAAACTATAAGATTCCTACAGGATTCTTTGTCTCATTTTTACCCCACACCTTAAACCCCATATTCAATCCATGGTGGAAATCCATGCTAACACCATGGTCCATACTCTACTTGAACAGCTGAAAAGAGCAGTTTCTGCTTTAGTACCTAAAATTTTCTCTTAATACTGAGGATGGAGTCATTCTTTAAAAAAATATTTATGGTCTTCCCTGGTGGCGCAGTGGTTGAGAGTCCGCCTGCCGATGCAGGGGACACGGGTTCGTGCCCCGGTCCGGGAGGATCCCATATGCCGCGGAACGGCTGGGCCTGTGAGCCATGGCCGCTGAGCCTGCGTGTCTGGAGCCTGTGCTCCGCAACGGAAGAGGCCACAACAGTGAGAGGCCCACGTACAGCAAAAAAAAAAAAAAAAAAATTATAAATAACATGATGTCATTCCATTTCTCCAATCCTGCATAACTGACTGTAAATGTCAAAAGTCCTCACATGATCTGGCCTCCCACGCAGTGTCTGAAGTTTTTTTTTCTTACTTTTTCCTTAGTTTATTCTACTTCAGTCACAATGGTCTGCTTGTTGTTTCTCAAAGATTCTGGACATTCTTCTGAGTTAAGGTCTTTATTTCATCTACTTGTAATCTACTTTTATCTATTCTTTATCTCAAAGTTTTCACACAAATCTTGCCTTCTCAACAGCTGCCTTACTTAAAAATCCCAAATATTTGTCAAAACACTCCTTATTCTCTTTACTTTATTCTTTTTTCCTCCTTTCTCCCCATAGCACCTTCACACATACTAATTTACTTACTTATAACATTTTAATTCAGTACCTAATATTCTTGCCTGAGTAGACCTTGAGAATATGTTCCTGACCTCTGATATACTACTTCAGAAAAATTTTGTCATCTGGGATGGTATCCAAGAAAGGAATTAAATCAACATGTACATAGTGTGTAGACATATCAAGCAGAATTAAAGGATAACTTGTTTTCATCGGAAAATAATGAAATTACTCAGTTATAAGGCTAATCACAAAAACGCTTCTAGATTGAGTTGTAAAAAATAAAATAGGAAAAATAAAAAGAATATAGTGATTTAAAAAAAATGTATACTAGACAGAAAATAAGACTAGGAGGATATGAAGTTTTTAATTACCATGTTAATTTTACCAAGCTAAACTGAGTATTGGAAAGAGGCTTGCAATTGTCTGTTTACATACAGTTATTCCCAAGATATACACATGCTTAAAGAAACAATTTTCCCGTTAAATGACTGACTGCATTTGTTATACTGAAAAGGAAACTGCAGGAGTAATACATAACATAAAAAATGAATTTTTAAAAAGACTATCAATCTAAGGGTAAAAGTACCTTTCTTTTTCTTTGAAATATGCCAAGGTAAAGTTGCCTAGTGGAAGAAATTGTTGGATAGTCAGCTACTTCATGACCATAATTATCCTATTTATTCTTAAATTATCCTTTACTGTAAAAACCTCCCAATAATTCCAAACAAAGACCCTGTTTTCCACTAATAAATGGGTAGTAAAAGAAGAATAATAAAACACACATGTACACACACACAAACACACACATAACATTTTACTACCAATGATATTGGCTATTTATATTTTAAAAAATAAAAAAGATAAATTACTGCTATACAGATTTTTTTTAAAAAACTTAATTAAAATATCATGGTCTAGTTCATGGAGGAAAATTAAAAGTCTTACAAAGAAAACAAAAAATTTGCTTTTAAAAGTAAAATTGCATATTTGTTTAAAGAATTCTCACAAATATTTATTTAGTATAATAAAGAATGGAAAACATAGCATATTCCAAAGTAACATACTATTTTCATTAGGGTTTTATGCCAGCTTTCTCAGATCTTAAGGGATTTGTCTTTGTGAACCTGAAGGGATGATAAAAGGAGAATCTTTTTAGCTATTTTAAGATGCTCCACAAGTGGTCTGTGAGTGGAAGGGATAGTATACAGTCTTTTGACATTTCACTGATTGCCAATCTCTCTCCCTATTGCCAATGTTCAGTGCACTCAGTGGAAAAGATGGCTTCTATTGTGGGTTAAATTGTGTCCTCTAAGGAGATATGTGGAAATCCTAACACCTGGTTCTCTGAATGTACCTAATTGTTTTTTGTTTTTTATTTTGTCCTTGTTGGTTATCTATTTTATATATAGTAGTGTGTATATGTTAATCTCAAACTCCTAACTTATCTCTCCCACCACCTTTCCCCTTTGGTAAGCATAAGTTTTTTTTCTATGTCTCTGAGTCCATTTCTGTCTTGTAAGTATGTTAATTTCTATATATATATTTTTAAGATTCCACATATAAGTGATATCATATGATGTTTGTCTTTCCCTGTCTAGCTTACCTCCCTTGGTATGACTATCCCTAGGTCCATCCATGTTGCTACAATGGCATTATTTCATTCTTTCTTATGGCTGAGTAATATTCCACTGTATCTATGTACCACATCTTCCTTATTCAGTCATCTGTTGATGGACATTTTGGTTATTCCATGTCTTGGCTATTGTAAACAGCACTGCAATGAATACTGGGTTGCATGTATCTTTTTGAATTATAGTTTCCTCTGGATATATGCTCAGAAGTGGGGATGGAGGATCATATGGTAGCTTTTAGTTTTTTAAGAATCTCCATACTGTTCTCCATAGTGCCTGTATCAATTTACATTCCCACCAACAGTGCAATAGGGTTCCCTTTTCTCCACACACTCTCCAGCATTTGACGTTGGTAGATTTCTTGATGATGGCCATTCTGACCGGTGTGAGGTGATAACTCATTGTAGTTTTGATTTTCATTTCTCTAATAATTAGCAATGCTGAGCATATTTTCATGTGCCTTTTGGCCATCTGTATGTATTCTTTGGAGAAATGTCTTCTTAGAGTTTCTGTCCATTTTTTGATTGGGTTGTTTGTTTTTTTGATATTGAGTTGCATGAGCTGTCTGTAAATTTTGGAGACTAATCCCTTGACAGTCGCATCATTTGCAATTTTTTTCCCCATCTGTGTGTTGTCTTTTTATTTTGTTTATGTGTTTTTGTTGTTGTTGTGCAAAAGCTTTTAAGTTAAATTAGGTCCCATTTGATTATTTTTGTTTTTATTTCCATTACTGTAGGAGATAGATTGAAAAAGATTTTGCTGCAATTTATGTCAAAGAGTGTTCTGCCTGTGTTTTCTTCTAAGAGTTTTATAGTATCAGGTTTTACATTTAGGTCTTTAATCCATTTTGAGTTTATTTTTGTGCATGATATTAGAGAATTTTCTAATTTCATTCTTTTACATGTAGCTGTCCAGTTTTCCAGGCAACACTTATTGAAGAGACTGTCTTTTCTCCATTGCTGTGTCTTGCCTCCTTTGTCACAGATTAATTGACCATATGTGTGTGTGCTTATTTCTCAGCTTTCTATCCTGTTCCATTGATCTATATTTCCGATTTTGTGCCAGTACCATACTGTTTTGATTACAATCGCTTTGTAGTATAGTCTGAAGTCAGGGAGCCTGATTCCTCCATCTCCGTTTTTCATTCTCAAGATTGCTTTGGGTATTTGGGGTCTTTTGTGTTTCCATGGAAAGTTAAAAATTTTTTTTGTTCTAGTTGTGTGAAAAATGCCATTGGTAATTTGATAGGAATTTCATTGAATCTTGGATTGCCTTGGGTAGTATAGTCATTTTGACAATATCGATTCTTTCAATCCAAGAACACAGTATCTTTCCATTTGTTTGTGTCATGAATGTAACCTATTTGAAAATGATCTCTGCAGAAATAAGTGAGATGTAAGTTAAGATGAGTTTATACAGACTAGGGTGAATCCTTAATACAATATGACTGGTTTCTTTGTAAGAAGAGAAGAAACAAAGAAATAGATGGGAAACACAGGGAAGGAGTCCATCTAATAACAGAGGCAGAGCTTGGAGTGATGTCTGTACAAGGCAAGGAATAGTAAGGATTTCTGGCAACACCAAAATCCAAGAGAAAGAAAGACATGGAACTGACTGTCCCTTAGGTTATTACTGCTAAAGTTTAAGCTGTGTGTCAGTGGCAAAATATGTGTATATTTTGCTTGAACTGATAACATTGGCTCCATGAAGACACACTGGGTCAGAACTATAGTTGTGCAGTTATGTACTGCATGAGGCACCACATTTAACAGCCACCATTCACATCAGAGACATTACTGATTGTTTTATTTAGAATGATAATTTTCCAAATGAGCAAGTAAATGTCTTCAGGAATTGGTTCTTTTTGCTTGTTTTTTTTTCTTTAAAAAATTTGTTTTAATTTTCATAAGATTTTCTATGAGCTAGCAATATCCTTCAGATACTTGATGTGCTTAGACCCCTACATAAAAATAACTATATAAATATTTCTGATGTGAAAGTAGCTGATCCTTTCATATCTTCTCTAACTTCCATGATGTAAAAGTACTGTATCTGGATCTTTTGATTTAATTAGGGAAATTATGTAAGCTGTAAACTATGACTATTTAGTTCTTTATGCCACAAGTGTTTTGTGGTAAGGAAAACACAAAATAACTACATTTTCATGATGCTGTGAAAGGGTAACATAATGTAAGAATAAAAAGACTTATGAGAATTTTGTAGAATAACATATAATTAGTAGAAAATGAATTTTTGGTATTTTGCCAGGCATAATTATTTTCTTTGAACTGAATTATTTTCAAGAGAGCAAAATTTTAAAGTGTAACAGTGAAAAGACTGAACACATTTTATTTTCTTAAGTTTTCTTAAAAATTGATGTAGTATCATCTCTGGCTTATGTCTTAATGAAGACCTCATTTGTTAAATTTAAAAATTTAATAATTTTAATAATTTAGAAATATTGCTCCTTGTTATGCCTTTCCTAATTCAAGAGTTAAATTTTCTTTAATAATAGTAACAGAGGTAAATGCTAGAGTTACTAGAGTTATTAAACAGTAAGTCAAATATCAAGGTTAAAGAACAGGAAAGTTTATTGGATATTGCAAACATCAGTCTATATAGTGAGAAAATAAATCAATCCTACCAATATATAACCATAATCCTGATACATTTTGCACTTTGGGGAGGGGGTAAATTAAAATAAAACTAAAAGTCTTTCTTTATGTGACATTTGTTTTCTAAGCCAATTCAAATGTTCTTTATACTGGTTTATTTGACATTTTTTTTGTTCTTTTGGATGTAATTAATTTGTAGGCATGCAGAGTACCTAGTATTAAACATTTGGTGTTTATATGAGGAATTTTCTGCTCCATAATATGTTGAAAAATGAGTCATTTGCCTACTAGCACACTGGAAGTATAGTTATAATGTTTTTACTCAAAGTCCATGATTTAATTTGTATTCTGCTCACTC
>NW_006791129.1:621607-629849 GCF_000442215.2 Lipotes vexillifer | reverse complement strand
ACTCTTTCCACAGACTCCTGAATAAATTTTGAGAACATAAGAAAATGAAAACAATCTCCCCTTCACAGAGTTAAAGATGGTTAAATTTCTTAAGTGAAATAACAAAGCTCATGAGTCTTTTTAAAAAGATCTGCTGAAAGGAGGAGTGTCAAACTGGTGGAGAGTTAAAACAAATGAATGGACAGCAAGTATAGCTATCTTGGGCAAAGGGATAACATAAACATAGTGCATTTTGCACTGATGATCAGTGACTGAATGTTACATACATACTACATATTTTTTAAAAAAATCTATCATGGGGCTTCCCTGGTGGCGCAGTGGTTGAGAATCTGCCAATGCAGACAACACAGGTTCGAGCCCTGGTCTGGGAAAATCCCACATGCCATGGAGCAACTGGGCCCGTGAGCCACAATTACTGAGCCTGCGCGTCTGGAGCCTGTGCTCCGCAACAACAGAGGCCGCGATAGTGAGAGGCCTGCGCACCGCGATGAAGAGTGACCCCCACTTGCCACAACTAGAGAAAGCCCATGCACAGAAATGAAGACCCAACACAGCCATAAATAAATAAATAAATACATTGTGTATTATTTAAAAAAAAAAAAAAAATCTATCATGCACACACAAAGACAATTTTTTTCTTTCATAATAAAAACAGTCAATGTTTGTTGAGAACTTAACTATACTTTTACGTTTATGAAGTCAGTACTCTTCTTCCCCCATAAGGCATAAGTGATTAAGTTGCCCAAGAGAAATTATGCTTAAGAGTGTATTTGTATGACAAACATTTTATAGTGTCACTTGCTATGCTATACTGCCTTTCAATACCGCAGAATGGTGCCATGTTCCTCAAAATCAAAGTAACAGACATTGAAAGAAAATAGAATACATATAATAGGATCTCTACATGTTATCTTAGCAATGGCATTAAAGCCTTTGATGTTTTTAAACACACTGTTAGCATTAATAATAATGCTAATTAATTATTTGCTAATATTAAACTTTACTGCTTATGATAAGATTAAATAGTAGGATCTAGCAAATATACATATACTGCTCAGGTTTCTGAATTAACAATTAGTCATACCAATTTCTAAAAAAAATCCTAGCTAATCAAGAAAAAATAAAAGCACATTTCAAATTATTTTGGCTTTAAATAAATGCACTTAAAATTTTGAGAAATTTGTATAATGGCAAAATATATGCATATCTTTAAAGTTTTTAATGACTTCTATTTGCAAAACTATCTTAGACTCAGCTGTGATTGTAGACCTAGCCTTAAGCCTGTAAGAAATTTTCTTACATGCATTTTCTTTATTTCTTTGCATACAAAATCAGTGATATTTATTGAGCAACAGTTTTGAAATGGACATTAAAGTAGGGGCTAGAGATCCAGCAGGAAATGAAAGATACCGCTCTCATGGCAGAGAGTGAAGTCCAGAATGCACAAAACTCATAAGTAAAATATTCAACATCATTCATGGCAGTAAATACTATAGAAAAGGATAAAGCATGCGCTGCGGTGCCCAGCTCTTCTGTGTGTTTCCGTTCTGGTCTCATGCCTCTGCCCTGTGTGGTACAGAATCCGCCCAGGCTTCGTGTTTTACACCTTTCAAAATCAAGCGTGTGATCTCCCATCTGCATCCCTATATATATATATATATATATATATATATATATATATTTTGGTGGTACACGGGCCTCTCACTGTTGTGGCCTCTCCCGTTGCAGAGCACAGGCTCTGGACACGCAGGCTCAGCAGCCATGGCTCACGGGCCTAGCCGCTCCGTGGCATGTAGGATTTTCCCAGACCGGGGCATGAACCCGTGTCCCTTGCATCGGCAGGCATACTCTCAACCACTGCGCCACCAGGGAAACCCCCAAGAATACTATATTTTAATTTTTGCAAATATAGAATTTTGTATATTCAACACATGAAAAGTAGTTTTCCATGCTGCTTTATGTCTCTAAACCAAAAATATATTATTTGAATTGTAGTCTACTATAATTTATTTATACTGTTTAATATTTTGAGAATTTAAGGAGATCTCCATGTTCTTACTATCAGAAATCACATTAGAATTGCATTGCTTATCCTTTTAAAATAATGAGTCTATTTTTCATTGTTTTCCTTTTTTAAATTTTTTGAATTTTATTATTTTTTTTATACAGCAGGTTCTTATTAGTTATCTATTTTATACATATTAGTGTACATATGTCAACCCCAATTTCCCAATTCATCCCCATTGTGTATGGTGTTAGGAAGTGTTCTAATTTCATTCTTTTACATGTAGCTGTCCAGTTTTCCCAGCACCAATTACTGAAGAGACTGTCTTTTCTCCATTGTATATCCTTGCCTCCTCTTCACAGATTAGTTGACCATAGGCGTGTGGGTTTATTTCTGGGCTTTCTATCCTGTTCCATTGATCTCTATTTCTGTGTTTGTGCCAGTACCATATTGTCTTGATTACTGTAGCTTTGTAGTATCGTCTGAAGTCAGGGAGTCTGATTCCTCCAGCTCCGTTTTATTTTCCCCTCAAGATTGCTTTGGCTATTTGGGGTCTCCTGTGTCTCCATACAAATTTTAAGATTTTTTGTTCTAGTTCTGTAAAAAATACCACTGGTAATTTGATAGAGATTGCATTGAATCTGTAGTTTGCTTTGGGTAGTATAGTTATTTGCACAATATTGATTTTTCCAATCCAAGAACATTGTATATCTCTCCATCTGTTTGTATCATCTTTAATTTCTTTCATCAGTGTCTTATAGTTTTCTGCATACAGGTCTTTTGTCTCCCTAGGTAGGTTTATTCCTAGGTATTTTATTCTTTTTGTTGCAGTGGTAAATGGGAGTGTACTTAATTTCCCTATCAGATTTTTCATCATTAGTGTATAGGAATGCAAGAGATTTCTGTGCCTTAGTTTCGTATCCTGAACTCTACCAAATTCGTTGATTAGCTCTAGTGGTTTTCTGGTGGCATCTTTAGGATTCTCTATGTGTAGTACCATGTCATCTGCAAACAATGACAGTGTTACTTCTTCTTTTCCAATTTGTATTCCTTTTATTTCTTTTCCTTCTCTGATTGCCACGGCTAGGACTTCCAAAACTATTTTGAATAACTGTGGTGAGAGTGAACATCCTTGTCTTGTTTCTGATCTGGGAGGAAATGCTTTCAGATTTTCACCATTGAGAATGATGTTTGCTGGGGTTCTTCACAGATGGCCTATATTATGTTGAGGTGGGTTCCCTCTATGCACACTTTCTGGAGAGTTTTTATTAGAAATGGGTGTCGAATTTTGTCAAAAGCTTTTTCTGCTTCTATGGAGATGATCATATCGTTTTTCTCCTTCAATTTGTTAATATGGTGTGTCACACTGATTGATTTGCATATATTGAAGAATCCTTGCATCCCTGGGATAAATCCCACTTGATCATGGTGTATGATCATTTTAATGAGTTGTTGGATTCTGTTTGCTAGTATTATGTTGAGGATTTTTACATCTGTATCAGTGATATTTTTCTGTAATTTTCTTTTTTTGTGATATCTCTGTCTGGTTTTGGTATCAGGGTGAGTGTGGCTTCATAGAATGATTTTGGGAGTTTTCCTTCCTCTGCAATTTTTTGGAAGAGTTTGAGAAGGATAGGTGTTATCTCTTCTCTAAATTTTTGATAGAATTCACCTGTGAAGCCATTTGGTCCTGGGCTTTAGTTCATTGGAAGATTTTTAATCAGTTTCAGTTTCATTACTTGTGATATGTCTGTTCATATTTCCTATTTCTAAGAATTTGTTCATTTCTTCCTGGTTGTCCATTTTATTGGCATAGAGTTGCTTGTATTAGTCTTTTATGATGCTTTGTATTTCTGTGGTGTCTGTTGTAACATCTCCTTTTTCATTTCTAATTTTATTGATTTGAGTCCTCTCCCTCTTTTTCTTGATGAGTCTGGCTAAAGGTTTATCAATTTTGTCTATCTTCTCAAAGAATCTGTTTTTAGTTTTATTGATCTTTGTTATTATTTTCTTTGTTTCTATTTCATTTATTTCTCCTCTGAACTTTATGATTTCTTTCCTTCTACTAAGTTTGGGTTTTGTTCTTCTTTCTTTAATTTCTTTAGGTGTAAGGTTAGGTTGTTTACTTGAGATTTTTCTTTTTTCTCGAGTTAGGTTTTTATTGCTATAAACTTCCTCTTAGAACTGCTTTTGCTGCATCCCATAGGTTTTGTATCATCATGTTTTCATTGTCATTTGTCTCTAGGTATTTTTTGATTTCCTCTTTGATTTATTCAATGATCTCTTGGTTATTTAGTAACGTATTGTTTAGCCTCCATGTGTTTGTGTTTTTTACGTTGTTTTCCCAGTAATTTATTTCTAATCTCATAGCATCATGGTTGGAAAAGATGCTTGATATGATTTAAATTTCCTAAAATTTACCAAGGCTGGATTTGTGACCCAAGATTTGATCTATCCTGGAGAATGTTCCCTGTTCACTTGAGAAGAAAGTGTAATCTGCTCTTTTTGGATGGAATCTCTTATAAATATCAATTAAGTCTGGTCTATCGTTGTCATTTAAAGCTAGGGTGGCTCTTTCCTTTCCCATGTTAGGGAAGTTTTCAACTATAATCTCTTCAAATGTTTTCTTGGGTCCTTTCTCTCTCTCTTCTCCTTCTGGGACTCCTAAAATACGAATGTTGGTGCCTTTAATGTTGTCCCAGAGGTCTCTTAGGCTGTCTTCATTTCTTTTCATTCTTTTTTCTTTATTCTGTTCCACAGCAGTGAATTCCACCATTCTGTCTTCCAGGTCACTTATCCATTCTTCTGCCTCACTTATTCTGCTATTGATTCCTTCTAGTGTATTTTTCATTTCAGTTATTGTATTGTTCATCTCTGTTTGTTTGTTCTTTAATTCTTCTAGGTCTTTGTTAAACACTTCTTGCATCTTCTCGATCTTTGCCTCCATTCTTTTTCCAAGGTGCTGGATCATCTTCACTATCATAATTTTGAATTATTTTTCTGGAAGGTTGCCTACCTTCACTTCACTAATTGTTTTTCTGGGGTTTTATCTTGTTCCTTCAGCTGGTATATAGTTCTCTTCCTTTTTATTTTGTCTATATTTCTGTGAATGTGGTTTTTGTTCCACATACTGCAGGACTGTAGTTCTTTTTGCTTCTGCTGTCTGCCCTCGCGTGCATGAGGCTATCTCAGAGGTTTGTGCAAGCTTCCTGATGGAAGGGACTGCTGGTGGTTAGAGATGGGTGTTGCTCTGGTGGGCAGAGCTCAATAAAACTTTAATCCACTTGTCTGCTGATGGGTGGGGCTGGGTTCCCTCCCTGTTGGTTGTTTGGCCTGAGGTGACCCATCACTGGAAGCTACAATCTCTTTGGTGGGGCTAATGGTGGACTCTGGGAGGGCTCACGCCATCGAGTACTTCCCAGAACTTTTGCTGCCAGTGTCCTTGTCCCTGCTGTGAGCCACAGCCATCCCCTGCCTCTGCAGGAGACCCTCTAACACTAGGAGGTAGGTCTGTTTCAGTCTCCTATGGGGTCACTGCTCCTTCGCCCTGGATCCCGATGTGCAGACTACTTAGTGTGTGCCCTCCAAGGGTGGAGTCTCTGTTTCCCCCAGTCCTGTCAAAGTCCTGCAATCAAATCCCACTAGCCTTCAAAGTCTGATTCTCTGGGAATTCCTCCTCCCATTGCCGGACCCCCAGGTTGGGAAGCCTGACATGGGGCTCAGAACCTTCACTCCAGTGAATGGACTTGTGTGGTATAACTGTTCTCCAGTTTTTCAGTCACCCACCCAGTGGTTATGGGATTTGATTTTATTGTGATTGTGCCCCTCCTACAATCTCATTGTGGCTTTTCCTTTGTCTTTGGATGTGGGGTACCTTTTTTGGCCAGTTCCACTGTTTTCCTGTCAATGATTGTTCAGCCGTTAGTTGTGATTCTGGTGCTCTCACAAGAGGGAGTGAGCACACGTCCTTGTACTCCACCACCTTGAAACAATCCTATCAATAATGAGAGTTTCTCAGAAAAAAATTACTAAGTCAAAAATTCAAGAAAACTTCAGTTACTGAAATGATTCATCATGTTGATCTTCAAAAGAGCTGTCCAATTTACAGTAACTAATTTATTGACAAGGTATAAATTTTATTTCAAAATATCCTCAACTATATTCAGTGCAGTGATTTTACTACTACTAGAAAATATTGAAACAGTACCTATTTTAGTATGTATTTTTTAATAGAAAGCTTGAACTTTTTTCTTTTTTGTTATGTGTATTTTCTTACATATAATTCTAATTTTGAATTATGATAAACCCTTTTTATTTTTAGATATTGTTTTCAATTTTTAAATATTTTAATTAAAATCACGCTATTTTAAAGACACTAACCCTTTTATATATCTGAAAAAAAATATTTCTCTTAAGAAAAGGAGAGGGTAATTTTAAATTAGTTTTAGAATCTCTCGTCATTAGTCATCTCCTTTACAGTTTTTTCAATCATTTAGAAAAATAGAAACAACTTTCATCTTCAGAGCTCTCTTAGGTAACTGGGTATCCCTGACTGGGTTTTCTTTGTGTTATCACAATTGGTTGTTGTCTACATTTAATTTCTCTGGAAGTTTGAAACAAGGTAGAAGATTAGGGATTTTCTTTCTTACAGTTGCTAAGCAGACTTCATAGCAGCATTTTGTGGTGATACATGAGTTTTTAGCAAATAACACTAATGTCATTTTTGACTTTGATCTTTATCACTAAAATATGATGCCATAATGATCAGAAAATGGGTCCAGGACATAATTACTAAAGTTATTTGAGCAAATGTCCTGCAGCTTTGAGTATTGTTAGTAATTTGTCCTCCTCTTCAACTTTCTTATTTCATATCTGATCACTGAGCTCTTTTTGACAATAATTCTTGATTTCATTCCCCTACCTAGATTTGTCTTATGCATCAATTATGTGCCATTAATTTCCTTATGAAGTCTTAATTTTAAATGTGTTTGCTATCTAAATGAAATGATAGCTTTTAGTATGCCATCACAGATATATATATATATATATATATGCAAATTTAATATTGCCTTGAGGATTTTAATTCAATAACTTTGTTGATTTATTTCCCTAAAACACTGACTTTTAGAATATCGTATTGCTATGCATTATTCCTTTATCTGTATATAAAAAATCATGAGCATGAAACACACTTAAGTCAATTAATTACAACTTTATGTTTAATAGCTTATGATCAAATAAGTTCTCAAACATGTTGATGATAAAAATATCTCTCATTTAAACGGGTTTATATGGAGATTGAGAATGAAAATAATCTATAAAGACTTTGAAAAGCCTATGTTAAATTATAATCACAATATAAGGTGAGTTACTTTGTGAATGTCACAATTACTTGATTGGCATTTTTCTCAAACAAGAGTAACCTTTAAACTACAACTGACCTGTTATACACTCACATACAGTTATTCCCTTTTAATCTACTTGGTATTACCTGTCTCTTTATCAGTCTAACCCTAGAAACTATCACACACAACCTCTGGCCTCTATCTAGTATTATATAAGAGAATCTAAGTAGTAACCAGATTATTATTCATCCTCCACTACGTTCTTTATCTAACTTGGGTATGTGAGTATACCTGTGGCAAGAATTAGAAGACTGAAACTTTACATTTTCTTCTTAAAACTCTCTCAAAATAAAGATGTATTTCTAAAAAAAGAAGAAAAAAACAAAACAAAAAAACCTCTGCATTAATTTCTTGTTTATTGTCACCTTGATGCTAGCTAACACAGTGAGATCATCTGTCAGTGGAGACCAGGATTAGAGGAAATGGTAGCTGTAATTGGTAAATCAGAAGAAGGAAAGTATAAATGAGGACATATTTCAGCAAAGATCAAAGAACTCCTTTTAAAAGAGCAAGCCTCTGTTGATGTACACTTAGGTTGCTTCCATGTCCTGGCTATTATAAATAGAGCTGCAATTAACATTTTGGTACATGACTCTTTTTGAATTATGGTTTTCTCAGGGTATATGCCCAGTAGTGGGATTGCTGGGTCATACGGTAATTCTATTTTTAGTTTTTTAAGGAAAGTCCACACTGTTCTCCATAGTGGCTGTATCAATTTACATTCCCACCAACAGTGCAAGAGGGTTCTCTTTTCTCCATATCCTCTCCAGCATTTATTGTTTGTAGATTTTTTTTTTTTTTTTTTTTTTTGCGGGTCCAGGCCTCTCCCCTG
>NW_006791129.1:590577-621195 GCF_000442215.2 Lipotes vexillifer | reverse complement strand
CACAGGCCTCTCACTGTTGTGGCCTCTCCTGTTGTGGAGCATAGGCTCTGGACGCGCAGGCTCAGTGGCCATGGCTCACGGGCCCAGCCACTCCGTGGCATGTGGTATCTTCCCGGACCGGGGCACGAACCCGTGTCCCCTGCATCGGCAGGATGACTCTCAACCACTGCGCCACCAGGGAAGCCCTGTTTGTAGATTTTTTGATGATGGCCATTCTGACCAGTGTGACATCTCATTTTAGTTTTTTTTTTTTTGCTGAAAGTGATATTTTGGTATGGTTTTGATCTGCATTTCCCTAGGGGATAGTTATGTTTAATTGAATATCTTTTCATCTTTCTACTGGTCATTTCCACATCTTATAGAAATCTTTACTAAGATCTTTTGCTGATGTTTTATTTGGGTTGTCTTTTATTATTGAGTTGTAAGAGTTTTTATGCAATCTGGACACAGGTTCCTTTTTAGATACAGACTTGAATATTGTTTCACCCATGTTCTGAGCTGCTTTTCAATGTCTTGGTGATGTCATTTGAAGAACAAAGTTGTTTTGTTTTTTTTGGTGAAGTCCAATATATCCGTTTTTGTCTTTTGCAGCTTGTGCTTTTTTTTTTTTTTAAGTATAATCACTTTACAAAGTTGTGTTAGTTTCTGCTGTACCATGAAGTGAATCTTCTATATGTATACATATATTCCCTCCCTCTTGGACCTCCTTCCCATGCCCCCCATCCCACCCATCTAGGTCATCACAGAGCACTGAGCTGAGCTTTATGGCAGGTTCCCACTAGCTATCTATTTTACACATTAGTGTATATGTCTATCCTAATCTCCAAACTCAACCTACCCTCCCTTCCTGCCCCCCTGCACCATGTCCACATGTCTGTTCTCTACATTTGTGTCTCTATTCCTGCCCTGGAAATAGGTTCATCTGTACCATTTTTCTAGATTCCACATATATGTGTTAATATATGATATTTGTTTTTCTCTTTCTGACTTAGTTCACTCTGTATGACAGACTCTAGGTCCATCCACATCACTACAAATGACCCGATTTCTTTCCTTTTTATGGCTAATATTCCACTGTATATATATATACCACATCTTCTTTATCCATTCATCTGTTGTTGGTGTCACACATAAAAGGCCTTTTTCTAGCCAAGTCCAGGAAGAGATACTCTGATATACAGGCATACTTCATTTTATTGCCTTTTGCAGACACAGTGTTTTCTACAAACTGCAGGTTTGTGGCTACCCTGTGTCAAGCAAGTCTACAGGCACCATTTTTCCAACAGCTTATTTTTAATAAAGGTAAGTACATTGTTTTTTCAGACATAACCCTATTGTACACTTAATAGACTATAGTGTAAACATAACTATTATATGCACTGGGAAACCAAAAATTGTGTGTGATACACTTTATTGCAGTATTTGCTTTGTTGTGGTGGTCTGAAACCGAACCTGCAATGTCTCAGTTCTGCCTGTATTCTCTGAAGTCATACAGTTTTAGCTCTTATATGTTGTTATTTTTCTCTTCTTGTTCTTTTGGCAATATGACAATGTACTTATTAAGGAAAGTTTATAAAGTAAGTCCTACTATATGGAGATATAATCTCCCCTGCTTTGTTTATTTTCCTGATTTTTTTCTGCTGTTGTTGGTTGATTGTTTTCTATGAAACATTTTAAATCAGTTTGATGAAGAACTCTTATAGGATTTTTATTTGAGATTGCAAGAAAATTAGAGATAAATTTGTGAGAAATTATCATATTTAAGTTATTTAGTTTTTTTAATCAATGATAATAGGCTATGGACTTTTCACCACCATTGTCTTCTCTAAACAATGACCATACAATCTCTGTTAGATTCTTGCACATCTTTTCAAATATTTACTCATAAATAATGTATGTTTTTGATGCTATTGTAAATGTCATTTGTCCTTTTAAGACATTTTCTAATTGTTCGGTTCTAAAATACAGTTTTTTCATATTGAACACGTAGCCATAAACTTACCAAATTCACTTATTTATGTTAATAATTTTCCTGCAGGTTTCTTTGTATTTTCTATATACACAATCATCTCAAACTAAAATAAGGGCACTTATTTTTTTCTAATCATTATTCATTTTCTTTCTTTTTCTAGACTAATTTTGTGAGCTAGATCCTCAAGTACAATGATGAATGGAAACAGTGATAGTGACCTTTCTTGTTTCTAATATCAATATTTCACAATTCTGTAGAGATTGGCAGAAAATCTTAAGTAATTAAGTTCCATTCTCTTCTAAATGAGCGCTGAGTTTTTCAAATACTTATTACAGTGATAAGATCACATGATATTTCTACCTCATTCTTCTAATGGGGTGAATTGTACTTTATGGTTATAAAATGCTAAAACAAATTAAAAGAAAACATCATTTGTTCATGAGGTATCCTCCTTAATGCTTGATTTAATTTGTTAACTGTTTTAAGATATTTGCATGTAAGTTTATGAGATCAGCCCATAATTATTCTTTCTTATAGTGTACTTGCCTGACCCACTTGAAGCATATAATTGCCATTTCTTATAACAGTGAAGAGTGTGAAAATGAATATGTTTAAAACATACATTTTAGGGTAGGAGTAGATGAGAAGTCTGTTTGGGGGCTTGTTAAGTCAAGTACTCTTATTACTCATCCAAGGGGAGGTGGCAAGTAGGAAATTGGATATGTAAGTCTCAAGTTCAGACTTGGTGTGAGCATCAGTGTTTGAAATTGGGACTATTTGGGATTTGTAGGCATTTATGGTATTTAAAGGCAGGACACTCCATTCACACACCACTATTAAAGGAAAGAAGAAATTTAAGGACACATCCTTAATAAGATGAAATGTAAAGTTCAATGAAAGGAGGAGGAACTATAAAAAGAATTGCCAGTATGACAGGGAAAACCCAAAGGAGGATGGAGACCTCAAAGTCAAGGAAAGAAATTGCCAGGTGCTGCTGAAAGGCTCATGTAGATGAGGTCTGAATTGACCTAGGAACTGGGAGCATCCTGGTCAGCAGTAACTTTGAAGAAAACTGTTGAAGTCTAGTTATGGGAAATAGAACAGAAAATATAATTAGATTTCAGTTGAGATGTTTGAAATAGAGAAACTGAAGTAATTAGTAAAGAAATCCTTTGAGGAGCTTTGCTGTAAAGATAAGGTGATAAACGATGATATATCTGAAGGAAGGTCTGAAAATAATAAAAGTTTTGTTGTGATTTGCTTTACTTTATGAGTATAGTTAACACATCTGTATTTGTATATCAGTGAGTCAGTATGGAGGGAAAATTGTAAGATTAGTGACAGAAGGGGGGCAATTGTTGGTTTGATGTCCCTGAGTGCTGAAGAGGAGATGGAAATGGGGTTATTAAAATGTCAAGTTAACACAGTATTCAACTCATCCCTAAATTCTGTATTAACTGAGCTATGTTTGATATTCTATGCTAAATTCAAGCAAAAGGGACCACAAACATATCTCTTTAATTTCTATTTCTGGGACTTCCTCGTGGTCCAGTGGTGAAGAATCCGCCTTCCAATGCAGGGGACAGGGGATCGATCCTGGGTCAGGAACAAATATCCCACATGCCACATGGCAACTAAGCCCACACAACACAACTACTGAGCTCGCAGACCTCAACAGGAGAGTCTGCATGCTGCAAACTACAGAGCCCATGTGCCCTGGAGCCTGTGCCTCACAACTAGAGAGAGAAAACCCGCATACCACAACTAGAGAGAAGCCCGTGCGCCGCAACAAAGATCCCACATGTGGCAACTAAGACCTGACACAGCCAAAATAAATAAATAAATAAATAATAAAATAAAATAAAATAAACATAAAAACAAATTTCTGTTTCTGTTGAGGTCATTGATTATGCCGTGTTTCAAACTTTTCTATATGCAACTGCAAGTAAGATACTTATCTCAGGATTTATTGTAGAAGAAATGTCTCCTTTGAAAAATTTGTTCCCCTTTTCCTTGTAAATTCTTATTCTCAAAAAGAGAAATTTTTATAGGTAACTATATATTCTCCTAATACCATGTTCTCCTTTTACTTTTAAAAATCTCCTGTGTATATATATTTTTTATTTTTAATAAGTTAAATTAGGCAGGAATATACTTTTTAAATAAATGAAAGCAGCATGATTAAATAACATGATGAGCTAGAATTCTAATGATAGCTTTATCATGTCAAGCAGAAAAGTAAGAGTAGCTTTCAAAATGTTTCACTATCGAAGAACCATTTTATTATTTTCTAAAATAAACCTCCTATTTACAGATACTATGCTTAGTAAGTATACATTTGAGTGAACTTAACTGTCAAAGCCTCCCCAGTCACTACTGCCATAGGGCTTACAGTTCAATTAGTTCTGCCGTGGAATGTTTTGGGGGCTGTCATGGGGGCACATACAGAATTCTAAGGGATCCCAGGGCAGATTTATGTATATACTACACTGAATAAGATGAAAAAAGACATCTAAGAAAAGTGATGATTAGCCTAAATTTTGAAGAATGAGTGTAGGAGAAGGTAAATAACTAAGGGAAAATGTATCACAAGGGAATGCCTTTATATTCTCTCAAAGTGAGTATTTTACAATTAAATTCATTTTAACTAAATCATTCATAGTATAAGTAGAGACATAAAAGAACCCAAAATTGATTTTGTGACATCTTAAATATACAAAACTTTAGTCATTGGAAAGTGTGTAGATATTCGAAGAAAAAAGCTGAGGGATTAAATATCTCCTAAAAAGAATGTAGGTACTGCATAGGAAAAGGACAGTGGTATTTGGCAAATATGTATAAATACAGAAAAAAAAATTAAAACACAGCACCAGTAATTTAAAATAAAAACTCCATAGTTGTTTGTGTAGCTGTTTACAAAGCATATTAAATCATATTTAACCACACAATCATATGTAATTGATAACAATTATTTTTCCTTGTATGTAATAGCCATACAGTTTTACTCAGAGATTTCTAAAACCTATTTTAAAATAAAATCTATTGCATTTATCTTGTTTAAACAAAAGTAAATGTTTAAACGTTTAGTCTCATGCAAAACTATTACAATTTTTAATCATTTTTTGTTGCAGGTCCGATTAGAATGCTAGATGTGTGAAGAATGTGGAAATGAATGAGACAGTTGCTATAAATGAGATTTAATAAACCATAATGTGTGTATGTGTGTGTGTGTGTGTGTGTGTGTGTGAGCACACACATGGTGAGCGCTCAAAGGTATATATTTGTTAATTCTTCTAAGCAAGACTATAAACAAGTTCTTATGGTGATAATCACTTTGGGTCTTCATGGAGGAAAAGATTACAGCAGGTGGTAGAGAAATTTAGAAGAAGCTTCATAAAAGAAAAATAATTTGAGATTGATCCTGTTGATTTGATTTTGATAAACAATAAACGAGTGGATGAGAGAGGAGAGGAAAGCAGACTGGTATGTGGAGTCATGTGATTGATGTCACAGGGGAGAGGTCAACCAAGTGTCCTCAGGGAGCAGAGTCCAATTCTGCCAGTAATTGAATCATGTGAACTGTCAAGTTTTAATTCCTCTCGCAAATATACTGTTTCATTTCCATAATTCTATTCACTCACTAATTCCACAAGCATTTATTGATTTATTATATTCCAGAAAGAGCAGTACAGTCTGAGATGAAAAAGGTAAAGATGATATAATTTATCACAAAGAAACAGAAATTAGTAGGAAAAAATGACTCATTAACAATTTATTGATCTGTGATAATTCCCATGCAATAACAATATTGCAAGTTAAGATGGTATCTGGATTAAAAGAATAGGGAGGGTGGCATTGGAAAACACGTCCTGATTTTTGGTTCTGAAGTTGAACCACAGGAGTATACTGGAAAGGACAATGAACTGGAATTTATAAATCTACAGTTCAGATACTAGCTTGTTTATTCATTAGTTAAATCAATTCAGCCTACTGAACTGACTGAGACGTGAACAGATCCAAGAAGAATTTCTGTTTTATTAAATCAGCAATTGGAGTATTAGGGCCCTGTGGTTAACAAAGCCACATTTTGTTAATATGGCAACCGAGGCATATTTAACGCATTCGCAGAATTCCTGAGGACATAGCAAATATCATCCAGATATGTGTGCTATCTTTAATTATATCACATGTGACATTTATGGTTTCAAATATTTTACAGAGTCTTAATTTTAATCTGTATAGTTTTAAATTGTGTGAGAAAATCAACAGTGTTATTTTTATGACAGTTCAAATTTTGCAGACATTGAATTTTAGGGCTATTTCAGGAATCTTAATACTGATTAATAGTTTTAAAAAAACACTTTTATTTTCATGTCCAATGCCATTATATCTTTATTTGTTTTTTTTTCTATGAGTTCAAATATTAACACAAATAAATTTTTAAAAACTATTGAATAATATTCTATAAAATAATTGAAGTCTCATATTCCTCGGTTAATTTTATATTTTAAAAGTATGTCCTAGAAATACTATTGTATGGAGTCATTTTGTGTTAAAATTCTTTCCATCTTTAGATCTATTATGAGCCTATGAAATATATATTTTATTTAAGAACAAGTGGTTATAATAAAAAATTATATATTTTATGTTTAAAAACCTATAGAGTAAAAATGTTTTTTGCCATCACTTAAATTATATTGTTTTATATTTATATTATATTTTAGATTTTAATCCTCATCATTCAAATTTGTGCAAGTTATTTTCCCACTACACTTTAGAACAAGTCATTAACACTGACTATAAAATAAATAAGCAGAAGAACAAAGTCACCTATATAGTCTCAGAATATGTAGACACGCAAAAAGTCATAATTAGAACTATATCATAAACCACCAACTTATGCAAAATGTAATCTATTTATTGTCAACCTTTAATGTTTCTTTAGTAACATAATTATTAATTATAAAACTGATATCAAAATGGATTTCTTTTCTAGTTATCTTCTTTATTGTTAAAACATAAATTTTTGGGCTTCCCTTGTGGTGCAGTGGTTAAGAATCCTCCTGCCAATGCAGGGGGCATGGGTTCGAGCTTTGGTCCGGGAGGATCCCACATGCTGCAGAGCAGCTGGGCCTGTGGACCACAGCTGCTGAGCCTGCACTCTGGAGCCCGCAAGCCACAGCTGCTGAGCCCACGTACCACAACTGCTGAGGCCTGCAGCGCCTGGAGCCTGTGCTCCGCAACGGGAAAGGCCAACACGATGAGAGGCCCGTGCACCACGGCAGGGAGTGACCCCCGCTCGCTGCAACTGGAGAGGGCCCACCTGCAGCAGCGAAGACCCAACGCAGCCAAAAATAAATAAGTAAATAATTAATTTTAAAAAAAACCTAGAGTTTAAAATAATAAATAAATAAATTTTCCTGCTCAGTTCTCTATAAATCGATGGATTATTTTACTGTTTTCAGAACCTTTCTCTAAAGGAGGTAACATTCTAACTGACTGCCACTGACTTTCAAAGTTTTTTATCTGCCACAAAAAAATGTTACATCTCTCTGTTTCTGTATATATGTCCCTAGAGGTTCTCTGCAGCATCTGATCAACTTGGTCCCTAACCAAAAGGTGACATGAAGTACATTTGTGTTGTTACTTCAGTTTTTCACCCATGGGGCATAGAAAGAGCAAGACAAATCCCATTTGTAACCTTATTCAATTGTGAGAATCAAATGGAATAACATTTGAAAGTGCTTTGAAAACTAGAAAGCACTGTGAAAATACAAGGCACTGTTATTTGTATTAGGAGAACGACATTTTTCGGTCTGCATTATTTTTCCCTTCATCCTTGAAAAGTTATTACTTCAAATTGTATTCTCACAACCTCTGATTTCAATTCATCTTTGAAAATGTACACTGGATTGAGAGCAAGTTCCAGAAAAACAGACACAATCAATGGGCTCCTTTATTTCCAGTTTCAGAGGTATTTACAGAAGTTTTGCATATTGCAGTAGAGAAAAGGGAATCGAAATTTTACTCATTTTGATTGATTCTATTTAGCAGTCTCCACAGAAAGTGTGCATTGGTTATCACCTGGGTGTTCGCTATAATGTAGAATCCTGGGCCCCCAGAAGATCTACTGAATCAAATTCTCAGGAGATAGGGCCAAGAAATAAATGTTTCTTAAGGTTCCAAGATGATTTTTTTAATACTAAGTTTGACACTTTTTGTGCTAGGGAAAGTTAGTACTGGATAGTATGAGAATAGTAAGCATTTGGTACAAGCCCAGATTTTAATAAACTGTAGCTATATTCTAATCAAACACATTTTTAGTGGAAAAACATATTGAGGTAAGTTTTGTGATTTCAAGATTAAGCAATTCAAAAATATTTTCACTGAAAACAGATTCCAACATACTAAACTAACTAAAAAAGTTACAATTCCCCAGGTTTTATTATGCTTATTTCTTGTTTGAAATATAGCCACTGGTATACCAAATCATATTTGAAGGTCAAATTTTAAGGATTGTCTAAATAACAGGGGATTCAGAATGATTAAGCAGTAAAATCCTGGCATGCAGGAGCCAGAGGGACATTTAATATATATTTTTTAAATATCTTTATGGGAGTATAATTGCTTTACAATGTTGTGTTAGTTTCTGCTGTATAACAAAGTGAATCAGCTATATGTATACATATATCCCCATATCTCTTCCCTCTTGCATCTCCCTCCTGCCTACCCTCCCTATCCCACCCCTCTAGGTGGTCACAAACACTGAGCTGATCTCCCTGTGCGATGCAGCTGCTTCCCACTAGCTATCTATTTTACATTTGATAGTGTATATGTCAATGCTACTCTCTCACTTTGCCCCAGCTTACCCTCCCCCCCTCCCCATGTTCTCAAGTCCATTCTCTATGTCTGTGTCTTTATTCCTGTCCTGCCCCTAGGTTCATCAGAACCATTTTTTCCTTTTTTTTTTTTGAGATTCTATATATAGGTGTTAGCATACAGTATTTGTTTTTCTTTCTGACTTACTTCACTCTTTATGACAGACTCTAGGTCCAAAAAGAAAAGACTCTAGGTCCATCCACCTCACTACAAATAACTCAATTTCATTTCTTTTTATGGCTGAGTAATATTCCATTGTATATATGGGCCACATCTTTATCCATTCATCTGTCAATGGACACTTAGGTTGCTTCCATGTCCTGCCTATTGTAAATAGTGCTGCAATATCATTTTAATAGTAGTATCATAATATTCATGATTACAGCATGAAATAGACTCATCCTGGAAACTTATTCTTTTTCATAAAAGGTAGAGCAGAATTAATCTGTATACGTCCTCCCCTTTTCTACCCACTGCAAAGACACATGACTATAAAATTCAGAGATGAGATTCCATAGAAAACTGGTGACAGAGAAGTTGAATTTGGGGGTATTGGTTGGTGTTTGATCGGAGAATTAGAACCACTTAGAGTGATAGGGAATAAAGAATGTATTTCACATAATATGCCTTATATAATTACAGGAGTTGATTAAGTAATCTATGCAAGGATGTTGCTTCTGTATCTGGTGTTGGGCTTGAACCAAACAGAGCCAGCAGGTGAAAAGGGAAGATGGAAATAAAAACCAGAAGAGTAAAGACACACCAGAACTCACAATGACAATCTGAAAACAAAAAGAATAGGCTGAAATATGCATCTGTCACTCATGATCCTCAACTTACGTGGTACAGGTGACCCAGAAACTAAACTGGTAACCTTCACCACTGTGTTGCCTATGTGGTTGGCCAGGATTTTGGAGAAGCCAAAGAAAGAGATCTGGTGGGATCTATGGATTTGTGAGTATGGCAGGAACCCCGTAACAAAAGTTTAGCCAGCAGATGAATGACAATGCCTGGGAACCAATGTAGGATCTGGCCTTCACCAATTTTTAGAATGCAAACATGCTGCTACTTCAGGTCCACATTCTAAATCTCATGCAAGCTTCTTTTTGGCCAATCCTAATATTGAGCCTTGTGAGGGAAGAATTCTGGAAAATGTGTTTCCAGCTTGGCTAACTTGACAAAGTACAAAGCTAGCAAAGTCCGTACTTGTCAACCTGGCACCAATACCCACCTGTTTTAAATATAACTTAATGTTCAAATAAAGAAAATAGAAGAATTATGCTTCTGCTTAATATTACACAGTTTGGCTACACATAACCAAAACGTAGTAACCCACTCCTCACAAAAAATAAAAATTCCCATTCTTTTCTTTAGGTGATACTCAGATGTTCATTTCTCTGCTGAGTTATTTTCCCTTTTAATAGCCTATAACTTCAATGCTTGATGTAAAATTACCTAACATTTACAGTTTTAAATTAACTTGGTCAATGGAAAGAAAAGAAAAAAGGGGGGTGGTTAGAATATATATAAATATATTCAAATCACAATAAAGAGGAAATATTCATAACAATTACTGTCCTCATTTCTACAACTGGACATATGATCACATTTGATATTTATGACATTCTTCTTTTACTACTCTCTATATTCCTTCCGTTTACAGCAAGGAACTCAGTGGTCATGAATACTTGCTTGGTGGGCTGACCCAAAGCTTCATTCCTAAAGAGTCTGGGCCATTATCTGTACTCCTGGTGTTGGTTTGTTGTAGTTTTCCATTTTCTCTAATCACAGGGCATGGTATTTTTTTAGAGACATTCTATGGATCTTCTGAATTCCAGACATACTTCTTCTCATCTCTGATGTGTAATAGCAACCATTTCCCTTTAGTTGGGATAAGTCGCTCTGCCCAGTATAGTAGTCAACATTTTGCCTGCTGATTCCCTGTCAAGAGAAGGCCAAATTGGCCAGATGGTATCTTGTCTTCAAGTTTAATGGAACTCTTGCTGGATCCCCTGATGAAATAATTTTCCTTTTGGGAACTAAGAACTTTAGACCAACAGACTTCAGATGATGTCATCAATAAAGATAGTGGTGAAAAGATGCACTCCAATTTCTACTCTTTGACTCATGGACATTGCATCCTGGCTCTAAGGAAGACATCACATACATTGGTACACCCGAGAGGACATTACCTCATGCCAGCCAGGTTTTGCCACCCAGCTGATGTGTAATATAAGAAAAGCTGTCCTACTGTTTTAACAGGACAACTACTACATGGTCATGGGAACATAATAAGACCAGTGAACTCCATAATTATCAATCTCATTGTCATGTTTCACTTGCTTGGAGGTTGGTATTCTGGTCAGAAGTTACACTGTGTGTTATACTTTGATGGTGCTTTGTAAGTCCAGATTTTGGTTTTAGCAGAAGGATTAGGTCAGAGAAGGCAAATCTATAACCAGAGTAAGTGTCTATTCCAGGAAGAAAAAAGTCATGGCCCTTCCATGTAGAGAAGATGGTGAGGATGCTGCAATGGAATTACTCTCTGATTTCAGTGGGAAGAAAACTCGTTGACAATTATTAAGCTGCCATTAGGAAACGGGCTGATTCTACCAGGGAATAGTGGGATGTGGAAACTTAGCATTGTGTTCTAATATTGGTAGGTTGAACACAGAGCAGTGGTTGTAGCTGGGCAGGCCTTGGGTGATTAGAAGTCATTTTGCTTAGTCCACATATAATATACATCCCTGCCACCAGGGCCATTTTGTATATGAGCCCTACAGGCAAGAAAGGGATAGCTGGAAAAAAATCTGACTTCTATCTACAGGATGATTTACCTTGTTTAATCATTAAACCTTCTTCAGCATTTATATGGAATGCAAATATCTTTATATTCTCTGCTCCTTCCAAATGGCCTATGCACATACTTCTCGCCAGATCTCCTTGTTACCAAGTTTCCTCCAAGTCCTGGCCAGACCACTAGATCTATACCTCTGGCCATCTCGCCTTTCAGGCAAGTGAACAACCAGATGTATTCCCCAAGTCTGTTGGCAGGGACAAGCTGGTGCCCTTCATTATGGAGCTTCACACATGCCTGGCTCAGGACTCAGAGGAGCTGACGTAGAAGGTCTGGCCATTCTGGAGAAGCTGTAGACCAGCTGCTGCCCCGCCGCCAACAAGGAGAGCTAGCAGATCAGTAATAATGTGTAAGTCAAAAGCATTTGGCATAACGCTGACCTTCAGAGCATAAGAAAAGGATGTTTTCCATTTCTGCTTTCCAAATATCACAGAAATTTCTCTTGTAGGCAAAACTTACTGGTAAACATTCAGTGAACGTAATTTTGTGAAATAAAGTTTAGCTTCCTTAGCAAATTGAGCAGAAAGTAGTCACATAGGGCAATATTATGGATGGGAAGATGGAAGACACTTGAAAAATGTGAATAAATTGAGAGTGGTGGTAAGGAAAGCAGCTGCCAGTGTGCTTTTTGTTCAAGTGACGGGGTGAATGGTTGTATCACCAACTGATAGAGATAATAAAGATGACAGGAATGACTATCTTATCTCTAACAATTAAGTTTCCATTACAACTTAAAAATCCAATTCTTCCCACTGAAATCAGAGAGTAATTCATTGCAGCATCCTCACCATCTTCTCTACTATAAAAGTATAGCCCTTTCATAGCTTTTGAAGGGTCACAGTGTTCCTACGACTAATTAACTCTCAATGTCTTGGTCAAAGGAATGTCCTAGGGGCCCAGCCATTGCGGTAAAAGGGTGGCTGAGCAATCTATTATTTGCTTATAATAGATTTATTTCAAAACTTCTATCTCCCTGAACATTCAGACTTATTTTTTACACAGAATGTCAAGGTATTAGTATTCTATTCTGTATAACAATATTGCTACAAACTTAGTGGATTAATACAATAAAATTCATTATTTCACAGTTTCTGTGGGGCAGGAATCCTGCCATGGATTAATTTGTTCCTCTGCTGAGGGTTTCACAAGCTTCCAGTCAGGGCTGCAACATAAACTGAGGCTCCACTGAAAAAGAAACAACTTCCAAGATCACTGAGGTTGGCAGAGTTCAGCTCCTTGCAGTTGTAGGACAGAGAGATTCAATTCCTTACTTCCTGCCGGTCAGAGGCTACCCTCAGCTCCTAGAGGTTGCCCACATTTCTTTGTCACATGGGGTTCCCCCAAATAGACATTTGCTTATTCAAAACCAGCAAGAGAGAGAAACACAGAGAGAGAGAGAGAGAGAGAGAGAGACTCTCTCCAGCAATATCGACATTAAATTTCCATGTAACATAATGAAACCATATGCGTATAATCCTGCACATCCTGTCACTTTTGCCACATTCTATTGATTAATACATCACAGGTTTCACCTATATTCAAGGACTGGGAGATCACAGAAGGGCATGAACCAGAGAAGTCAGTGATCACAAGGTCACTTTCAGAGTCCATCTTCCACACTAAGGTATTTCCAAAATTTCAACTTCAGTGACTATAGGCCCCCATGAGCTGTTTTTTATTAGACAACCTAGAAAATTAACAACACTCTTAGGTGCTCAAACCAAAATATTAAATCCCTAATCCTATGTTAACATCATAGTGGGTATCCAGCTACATTTTTATTCAGATGCAGACATGTATATAAGGGTTTGCTTGTTGGTGACATTTGTTTTTATAAAAAAATGGGAGCCTGAAATAAATAAATTTTATACACACACACACACACACACACACACATATAAATTACACACTTAAACAATTTTTTAAAAATCCCTAATCTTGGAAAACCATTTCCAAATTGGTAAATTCAGCCCAATAAAGCCTTATATTTGATATGCTATGAGTCTATGTCCTTAGGCTATACTACGGTTGTATGTATATACTCCAGAGTTTTCCTATTACTGTTAGCTGATGTCCTGTAATGTTATCTGCATAACAATACAAACACATAAGCCTACATATGAACATATTTGATACACAGACTATCTTCCCCTAGAGCAGGCCACAGACTTCCCTGAAGGAGAGTGAAGTTGGAGTCTGAAGAAATTTACCATCAGCTTATGAAGGTATCTGTCCTAAGTTTAACCACTGAGAGGCTTTTATTTATTAGTTTCAAGTAATTAACTAATTAGTTTGTTTGTTTTTAATTAATGTCAGAGACAGCTAAAACTAAAATGATGTACAGAGGATGGGTTCCTTTTCCAGTAGGGAGGTCAGTGAAATTTGATTAAAATTTCTTAATCATACTGTTGACTGACACTTCTCAATCACATCCCTCCCATTAGAGAGTTCCAGTCCTATCCACCACTGTGGTCATGTTACCTGGCAAGACTGAGATGTAATTCTGCAATTCTCAAAATCAGATTTTAGGCTTTGTCATCAGTTACTTACTTGATTTTTAATAAGAGAAATGGGAATGCTCTTTCAAAATGCCATAGAGGCTTTCTCTTTCAGGCTTTGATTTGTTCATTTTAGAATTTAAAGTTTTCCTTTTATCTCTAAGACCATTAGAAGAAGCCAGCTTACATCAGCTGTTGTAATCCCTGTTTTAGTGTGGTAACTGGGCGCCAGGTTCCATTTTGTCCACCAAGGCCCTGCCTTCCATCTGCATTTTACCCTGTAAAACCACAGATAACAAGTTTGACAAGTATTACTAAATCACACAGATTACAGTGTTTTATTCACAGCCAGCAAGGAGATTTCTATGTGAACCCCAAATGTGTAAATTCCATTTTAAGGTTATGTTTCTTAAGGACAATCCTGGTGTTAATTATTTTATTACCTTGGACCCTTCAGAAAAGAAATACACACTCAAATGGAAAATCTGCAGAGAGTTTAAGAAGGAAACAACTTGCAAAGCTGTGAGGGAGGTTTAAGGATAACAACAACAACAACAAAATGAAACGCCAGTGTTAATATCAAAGAACCATTACCATCTTGTGATGGCCACTTGTATGTGTCAATTTTGCAGAGCTAAGGGGTATCCAGATAACTGGTAAAACATTTCTGGGTGTATCTGTGAGAATATTACTGAAGGTGATTGGATTTGTGTAAAGTTCATCGTCACCAATGAAGGTGGGCATCATCCAATCTGTTGAGGGACTGAATAGAACAAAATTGTGGAAGAAGGGCCAATTTTCCCTCTGCTTGAGCTGAGATGTACATCTTCTGCCCTCAGACATCAGTGCTTCTGGTTTGAGAGCCTTTGGACTCAAACTGCTACTTACACCATCATCTACCCTGGTTTTTAGACCTTCAGACTTACCACTGGCTTCTCTGGTTCTCCAGTTTGCAGATGGTAGCTCATGGAATTCCTTGACCTCTAAATCATGTAAACCAATTCTTCCAATAAATCTTTACATAGCTAGAAAACTAGTATGTCCATATATATATATATATATATATATATATATATGGACATATATATATATATATATATATATATATATATATATATATATATATAGCTACCTAGCTCTATCTATCTATCTATCTCCTATTGGTCTTGTTTCTCTCAGGAACGCTGACTAATGCACAGTCTAAGCCTAAAATAGTAGCTCTCAAAAGGGGATGATTTTTGTCACCAGGAGAGCCGTGGCATCTGGAGACACTTTTGCTCACCCAACTTTGGGGTTGTTGTTGGAATTTAATGTGTAGAGCCCAGGTATGTGTGTTCACAGAACAACCTCCTTCCAGAGCAAGGGATTATCTGTTCCAAAGTGTCAATAATGCCAAGTTTGAGATCTGGCCTAAAGAGTTAAAAGGTAGGGAAATTAAGAAAGTCAGAGAAAGTTACCTCTGAAGAGGGATGACTGAAAAGGTGCTGTCATTCCAAAGTAATCTGGCAGAGCCAGAGCCAGGGAATAAAAATCTGGTGTAACTTCTGCTTTTCTGACCTACTTACGCTTCCAAAAGGGTGAACTCAACTGTATATCGGATGACAAAAAAAGCTGCACTGACACGGACTACAGAAATTCAGCCTTTTAGGGCACAGAGAAGAAAGAAGTGAGGTTAAGGATGAAACAAGAGTGGCAAATGGAACATATCTACCAGATTTATATGACTTGAGAGAATACATGACTATCTATGAAAGGACTCTGAATAAAAAAAATAAATCTAGAAAAGAGCATTGAAGAACAACATGCATGTGACGTGGAGAGGAAAAGAACTTTAGAAAATATCAAATAATAAAGCAAAGAGATAGGAAATACAAATGACTTTCTTTAATGCTGACACCACAAATCTAGATGCATAGTCCAAATGGGGGTCAATGTATGTCATTTTTCTTTTCTTCTTGTTTTATAGAGTTTGGATGTTATATCACCCAATAAGCATCAGACATCTTGCCTTGCTCAGATATTTGGCTTCCTATAAATTAGTAACTTTTGAACTGTTCTCCCTAGATAACAAAACAGTCTGTATGGAGCATTCAAACTGCACTCCCTCCAAAACCAAATCAAAAAAAAATATCAATAAGCTCTACCTTATTTAATTTTTAAGACTTACATGGGAAGAAATTTCTTAAGGCTAAATTTAAAAGACTACAATATGTACATTATTTTGTTTCTTAGTCTTTGACCAAGAGTTTTAAAACCATAAAGAGACATCATATGAGTAACATCTGAGTAAAGCACATGTGGCTTTTGATTTTATCTCCTTGGAAGCACTGAATATGCCATAGACATATGAAGAAAGAAAAGAGCTGTGTGCAAAGCAAATTTTCTTTCTATATGCACACCTTGAGAGTAATAAAGCAACTATCAAAAGTAAAAATTTAAGGACCTTTATATCATTTTAAAAAATGTGACAATAACAAACATATTTTTAATATCCCTGAGAAATTAAAGGCATTATTTCAAAATCAACTTTATTAACATTTTAGTAGTATTGATTTTGTGTTATGGGCACACACTTTGCACTTGTTTATGATGTTGAGCAATTTTTGTGAAACTGTCTCATTTACTTGTCTACCAGTTGCTTGTAAATATGAACTGAGGAGTTTCATAAACATCTGAACTCTACATTCAGGGAAAAGTAACATCTGTTTAAAAGAAAAAGAAAAAGAAAAGTTTCACAAATGTTTCAAGGGACTTACGATTAGATTGTCTTATGGTATTTTTCAGACTCAGCAGTTAAAATATATGTGTATGAATGCGGAATATTATTTATATGTTCTTAGTGTCATAGAAGGAGAGGGTGGGGAGGGAGAGAGAGAGGAAGAGAAAGACAGAGAGTACTCTTATAAAAAAAGGAAAACCACTGTATTTGTTTGTTATTAATAAAGTATGATAATTGGGAAGCACTGAGACATAAAAAGAGTACTGAGATTTCTAGAATTAGCCAATTACTATAAATTATTTAGCTAAGAACTCAGATGTATGTAGAAATTTTAATGGTATTAATTCACCAAGGAACATTCTCTCAATAATTTTGATTATGCTGAGAATTTAGGCTGCGTATATGAAACATGTATTTTTTCTAAGAAATTCTTGCCCAGGAGGATTCGACTGTAACTTCATTGTTTACTTTGGGAACTTCCTGAAAAGTGTCAATTTATCTGACTTTTCTAATAGTCACATTCTCAGAGCAACAATTTGATGGTGCAGACAGATAAAACACTGCTAGCAACAACAGGCTACTTACCTGGGCAAACCACTGACTTCTCAAGAACAATTTACTTAAACAAGAGTCACGGGACTTCCCTGGTGGCACAGTGGTTAAGAATCCGCCTGCCAATGCAGGGGACAAGGGTTTGAGCCCTGGTCTGGGAAGATCCCACATGCCGCGGAGCAACTAAGCCCGTGTGCCACACTACTGAAGCCCGCATGCCTAGAGCCTGTGTTCCACAACAAAGAGAAGCCACCACAATGAGAAGCCTGTGCACCGCAATGAAGGGCAGCCGCCACTCACCACAACTAGAGAAAGCCCATGAGCAGCAAGAAGACCCAATGCAGCCAAACAAAACAAAACAAACAAACAAAAAAGTCACTTTTAAGCCTTCTACATCACTGTGTCCATCAGCCCTAAATTCTTAGGAGAGGCTGCCTCCTAGGCTATAGTCCTCAGTAAGGTCTCTGAATAAAGCTTAACTCACAGCTTCTATGTTGTGTGTTTTTATTTCATTCAACAATAGCAAAGTCTTTAATCAAAATCACAGTCCCATATTAAAATAACAATACTAAAAGCACCGGTACACAGAACGTAAAACCCTGTACTACAAACTGCTGATATTCCCCTTCAGACTCCCCGTACCACTCTGTCAAGTTGATGGTCTTCCATACAGCAGGAGGTAAACTCAGTTTTTCTGATCAACATGTTATTCTTCTCATCTGTCATGGAATTAACAGCTGAGAAAGTGGAGGTGGTATTTGCACAGTAGTGTAGTATTTATACATATTTGTCTCTGTGCTCTTGAAACACACTATAAGATTATCAGTTATGCATCACTGATTCATCTGTTTCTAATGGGAAAATCTGGGAATGAATTCCCCTTACTCATGATAGACTTCAAAATTGTGACAATCACTCATGCAACTGCCTTATGTTCAGGAAAAATATTACCTAAGTTTAAGCACAATTAGGACTATGAAACTGTTACCAAAAAGTCAAATGAAAGTCTTTTGTGGATTATGACCCATTTTAGGTTATATGGGAAAATATGACCTTCCTCTGTAGTATGGGGAAAATGCAACTCATGCCTAGATTTTGGGAAACACATGGAGGTCCAGAAATCATGAAGCAAAAAGGAATAAAAAAGTGTGAATACATAGAAAATGAAGGTACCTTCAAGAAAAATACACCTTAGGGAAGCAACTTGGTATGTGTAAATGGCTGTATGTGATGTTTGAATGTATCAATTTGAACTTAAAACATGTGTCAACAAAGTCAGACTATAGAATCCTCTACTACCTCTGAGCAGGACCACAGCAACCTTAAAAGTTCCTCTTAACTAAACTTTAGATAGGTTTCTTCCTGACTATCAGCTTGACTTCCTTTCCTTAGAGCACTTACTTCATATAACTTGCAGTTGTAAATTTTTTCTTTGTCCCTTTGAGAAATAAATCTCCTTCCGGCCCCACATCAGTTTTAAAACCCTTGTCTTCCTCAGTGGTCTGGGAGTCATCCCTTTTAACTGTAATGATCAAGGAAGGAAGCTCCCCAGTCTTCTAGTTTCTATGGGAGGGTAAGACCCTAACATCCATAAGCCACAATTTGCAGATATGGATGGCTTAGTCACAGAGGAAAACATTTGCAAACTCAGGAATAAATAGCAAGATTAATGGCACATCAGGGCTTCCCTGGTGGCGCAGTGCTTGAGAGTCCGCCTGCCGATGCAGGAGACGCGGGTTCGTGCCCCGTTTCGGGAAGATCCCACATGCCGCGGAGCGGCTGGGCCCGTGAGCCATGGCCACTGAGCCTGCGCGTCCGGAGCCTGTGCTCCGCAAATGGGAGAGGCCACAACAGTGAGAGGCCCGCATAACGCAAGAAAAAAAAAAAAAAAAAAAAAAGATTAATGGCACATCAGTGCTTATATTTTGTTGAGTTGATAAAATTCCACAAGAGGAAATTTTCTAAAATAAATACAACCTGTAGAAAACCAAGGCTCTGAAAGGCATGGTAAACATTCAAAATAAACCCAAACTAACATCCATAATATTCTAAAAAAATTAAGATTACTCAGTCAATGCATCCCAAGGAGACAGCAGATGAAGGAGTTGGATTGTACAACATTTCTTGTAAGTTCACTGTAAATACATTGCCATCTTTCCAAATTTCCCCTGGAAATTCTTTTTCTTAAAAACTGTCCCAATTCTCCCCTTCCTGGCTCTCTTTCCAACTCCTGTACCCTCACCCTCAGCTCATTAGGAATAATAATTTACAGAGCACAAATGTCTTCTTATGTAAATTTAAGAATGTGCCACTTTGCCTTTCCTTTATTTTACTGATGAGGCCAACGTGGTGCAAGAGTAAAACACATTAAATATCTATCTTGGAAGACTCTGGACTCACAACACTGTGAATAATTATTCTTAATAGTTATTACTGTATCAGATGAATAATTTCTCCTTATTGAGTGTTCACTGAAAAGTTTCTTATAAATAGCATTATTCATATTTATGGTACTAAAGTTGATTAAAGGATTACAGTATTAACATCTCTTTCTTTGATAGTATAGTGAAAATAAGGAGATACCAAAATTAGGGAGAAATTCTGGCTGTAAGTAAGATTATAATTAAAAAGACTATGAGGAAATAAATATGGATAAGGCTGTGTGTTGTATATCTTAATCAGTTTAGATCTTCATTTACCATAACTGTGAGTAACCTAGTGATACCATAACTGTGAGTAACCTAGTGATATCGGGCACACAAATCTTTCTTCATTGCAAGACATCTTCTGGACTCCTGACAGTGATGTTTACTAAGCAACACAGATACCAAGATTTTTAATTAAAAAAAAAGTTATGATGCATCAAGATGATAGAATGCTATATTTTAAAATTCACATTTAACAGAATATTTATTAGCAGGAAATATGGTGTTAATATAAATCACATAACTAAAAAAAGCAAGATAACAATAGTATATTTAGTATGATGACGTTTTGCATTGTAAGAAATGTCTATAAACATACACAAAAATAAATAGCAGTTACCTTTGTTTAGCAATATTTTGAGTGATATTTATGTTACTCTTTATTCTTAAATGTGCTTTCATTTTTTTTATAGTGATCATATCTTTTATGATCAGAAACTTCCTTTTCACAGACAATCAAAATCTCAGTACACACTATTAAAATGAAGCAACACAAAAGCAAACAACAAACCAAACCAAACAAAAATTTTGGTGACAATGAGAAAACAAATATTAAAACATCAATGCTTTTAAAAGCTTGTTAGAAATTCTCGTATTCATACAGAATGCTAACGTCTAAATTACAGGTTTTAAAACCCACACATGGCACTGGATATAAATGGGGCCATATCAAAAATAGCTGTGTGTGTATATGTTGTGGAAATAAAGACAACCAAAATGAGAAAAACAAACAAGCTATGTGTATAGAATTTGCTTCAGTAAGGTAGTCAGCCATAGCCACTGTCACTTGCGCTTGGCAAAGAGTCAAAGACAGGCAAGAAGTGGAACAGCTTTACAAAGAATAGATTAAATAAAGAAGAAATGGCTTCAGATATGTTCTGATTGTTGGCCTGGGGAAGCCAGAGGTGGCTAACTATGTGATTAGTTTGAAGAGCCTATTTGGATTTTTCTGGTTGGTCCTGAGTTGGAAGCAGGGGCAAAATTAAGGAAGTTGGCAATCACTGACCAAATCCTCACCATTTCAGTCATTTGCTACAGAGGTAGTGGGTTAGAGTTATATTGTCATATATCATCTGCCATTGGCTGTTTGTATATTCAACCTCTCAGTCCCCCCCCCCGCTTGGGTCATTCACTGTCTTATGTTTCTTGAGATCCAGATCTTGGCTACTTGGGAATTGTTCAGCTGTCATCATAGTCAACTGCATTACCAATCTTATTGTTATTGTTATTATGCCACCATGACAATCATCTGATGAAAGTGTGGATGAAAGAGGCACAGAAGCATTTAAAATTCTGGACTGAATGAAACAGTTGAGTATCATGATCACTATGATAAAAAGAAGAACAACTAAGTCTCTATAAGATGCCTCAAAACCAGGAACCCTATTTTCCCAACCTAGGTGTACAGAATAAATCCCATAGTCCATAAAGATCAACCTTAGAGAGCCAATCATCTTTGTCCTTAAGGTAATGTATAGCCTGTTCCACCTGCCTGTTGCATTGATCCAAGTACGGAAAGAAGTATTAACAACGACACAGACACCACGACTAGCCAACAAGAAATACACAGCAATGTGATCGTCCTTTACTACTCATGCCAATGAATTAAGACTGATTTGTGTTTCACCTATGGCAGAAATGGTATTGTTAATAAATTCATCTAAAATTAGTGATAAGTTTCCTACAGTCTTTTCTATTTACATTATTCCCACTAATGGGAACATACCTCTTACTGTTACCAGTAATTCCTCTTGTAGAGTGCATGAATAAGGGTAGCTTCATCTGGGACTTGGGTCTGAATTGGACGTTCTAGCTTTGGTGATTTATAAACTTAGGGCTACTGTGTAAAGCAAAGTCTTTAAATACTATCTGTAAACTGCACGATGTATCCATCTGAGGCAAACAGGACCATGCATCCTGGCCACAAAGAAAACAGTGTTAGTAGAGGTAAATGGAAATTCAGGGGAAAAAGGAATTGTTCATGACACAAAGTGGAAATCAAGGCCTTGAATTAGCTAGGTTACGTATTTGGATCTATATTTGTAGTTTTTACATGGCAAATGTTTGACCCATCATCCTGTGAAGGTTGTTGAATTCAAATTTAGAATTATTTAGGGTTTGATTAATAGATTGTAATGATTGGTGCTTTCTCTGATAGAGAACACAGGCTTATTTGTTTGAGGTCATTTGCCCATGCAGGTGCAAATGGAAACTCCACTGCTTATAATTCCCTATAGTCTCATTTGATGAAATTAGACTTACCCAGAGGTTTTTATCATAGGATCTAGTGATGGATGGCATATCCAGCCATCAGTAAAAATAGAGCAGAGGCTACTGCTTGGGATAATCTAAGAATGTGTTAGAATGAGAATGCTCTGAAATAATAATTATGAGAAGGAGTAAAAAGGGCCATTTATAGATGGACAAAAACAAGGGGTTTATAGGAAATGAGAATTATTATTGTAACAAGCAGTTAAAAAACAAAATGAGTATTAGGCAGGAGTCTTGGTTCTACATCTTGGGCAGAAGCTGTCTCCTCAAGGCCATCCACCTGTTCCAAAGATCCTAAGGCAGTTGCCTGCTTCTATGAATCAGTTGCTTCTAGAGGAATTCTGAGAATTCTCAATTTGAGGTTCTCCATTGGAGTAACCTTTTAATTGTGTAGAATTCTAAGTTACTTCTTTAGTTCCAAAGCAAGGACCCAAGGGTGGCTCCCTGAAATTTCACTGCTAAATTAGTTGTTATCAGTACCTGATAAAGTCCCTTACAGTGAATTTCAAGAGCAGATTTTTTTGTTTTTTTAGTGTCACTTTAATAGACAAAATCTTGCTATTTAGGAATATGTTTTGAGAAGAAAGCTTTATTCTGTTTGTGGTTAGACTGAGTAGAGTATATGAATCCCTTGTGATATTTTGCCACATCTGCATGAATGCAGGATGTAGTATTGGAGATGAAACCTATAAGCACGTGGACCTTCTACTTAACAAAAGTTCACGGAGGGGCAACCAATGTTTCCCTGAGGGAGCAGACCATGTGGCCATAAGTCCTAGTGGAAGAAACTTTGGCCCAGGGAGTTCATGGGTTTCTGAACATTTTGATAATTTTAATTTTATGATGATGTTGATTCTTTCATCCTTTTTAGATTGGGGTGGCAAGAACAGTGTAGTTTTTAAGTGGTGAAGCCTTACAGAATTCTTTATAATGGTTCTTGGCCATTTCCCACCTTTACAGTTTTTCCAGGATTGTGTTGTTGACAAGGGACACATGACCCTAAAATAACTTGATGTCTTTTTTTTTTTTTTTGCGGTACACGGGCCTCTCACTGTTGTGGCCTCTCCCATTGCGGAGCACAGGTTCTGGACGCGCAGGCTCAGCGGCCATGGCTCACGGGCCCAACCGCTCCGCGGCATGTGGGATCTTCCCGGACCGGGGCACAAACCCGTTTCCCCTGCATCGGCAGGTGGACTCTCAACCACTGCGCCACCAGGGAAGCCCCAGATGTCTTTTTAAAAGTTCCCTCACCAATGTTGATTTAAGACAGTAATCAATTTGTATATACTACGATAAGTAGTGTCATGAAGAAATTTAGATAACGTACATTTGAAATCTACTGGTGCCACCAAAAAGCCATCTTGGGAGTACCAGAAATTACCTTAATGAAGGGTTCATCTAGATCTTTTCCATTCTTCCTTCTCAAAATCTGGGGATAAGCATTGATATATTTTAATGACACGTTTGAATTCTTTCAAATATTATCCTTTTAGGGCTTAAATAGGATCATAATTTTGGTTTAAGTTACTTGTTTGGCATAATTATCTTCTAGAACATTTTTCTTTTTTGTCATGGCTTTCAATCTTCATAATAGCTACCTTTTGGTGTTACGTTTAGTATTGCATCTGAAAGTTTCTTAGCTTGTCCAATATTGATGGGGGTTCCTGCAGAGGTGAGAAACCTCCTGTGTTTCCAAAGCATTCCAAAGTTCTGTAATACTCCAAAAGTGTACCTGACATCTGTATATATTGGTCTTCTAGGTCTGCCGTAACAAAATACCATGGACTGGGTGATTTAAACAACAGAAATTTATTTTCTCATAGGTTTAGAGGCTGGGAGTCCCTTCAAGGTGTCAGCATGGTTGGTTTCTCCTGAGACTTCTGTCTTTGGCTTGTAGATGGCTGTCTTCTCACTGTGTCCTCATATGATCTTTCTTTCCTGTGCTGTATTCCCTGCTGGAAGAACTGGTGTCTCTTCCCCATCATATAAGAATACCAGTTCTATTAGGTTAGGGCTCCACTCGTATAACCTTAGCTAACCTTAATTAACTCCGAAGTAGCCCTGTTGCCCAACACAGTTACACTGAAGGTTAGAGTTTTAGCATAGCAATGGAGGGGGGGCACATTTCAGTCTATAACACTGTATTTATGATTAGTCTGTAGTCTTTGGCTGGTTGACAATCTCTGGTAAATGCAATAAATTCTTCCATCTGGGCTGACCTTCCCTCAGGTAGAGGACTATATTCTAAGGGAGAGCTGGAATGAGCCTGTCCTGCTTAATAACCTCCAGCTTCAGTTTTAAGGAAGGATGCGTCAATAAATAACACTAGATCAAGTTTCTCATGAGAGTCTCTAGTAAAACTGAGTGCAGTGCAGAAAAATCCCTGAGGTCAGAGAATCATAAAGTTCCCCCTCTACTGGTGGGGGAGGGTAGTGGCAAGATTTAGGGTGTTATGATTGTGAATGGTAATGAGAGGGAGGAAGTAGCAATCTCGTAAGAGGTTAATTAGCTGTGGCTGAAAATTGTTAAAGGTTCTCAGTCAGTAGTAATGTCTGTACTAAATGAGGAACCATTAGGTCAAGCAGGGAACCTAGAACTAGTTCACCAGAAGTAATAATTTCTACAGCAGCACTTCTTGCCCGAAGACAAGGGGGCTAAGCCTTTGAACCCAGGTGAGGTTGAGGCTATAGTAAGTGAAGGGTATTTGATGGTTTAGTTGAAATTGAGTTAGAACTCCAAGGCTTGCCAAGATTTCTCATGCACGAATATACAAAGGGACTTTTTGTCATGTGGACAGGCTACTAAAGGAAGCTATATAACATTTTTCTTTGGGTTATAGAAGCTCTGGTCCTGTTTGGGCTCCAGAGGAGAGAGAGTCTTCCTGAGGACTAGTCAATTCATAAAGTAGTGATGCTGTCTCAGAAAAACTTGACATCTATTGTCTGTAATATTCAGTTAAACCCAGAAATCGTACTAATTGGTGTTTTGTGAGGGATCTGGGATAAATTTGGATGGGCTTTAGTCTTTCAGGAGAGAGGGTTTTTCTTTCCTTGTATAAGTCACACACTAAATAATGGACTGTCTTGGCTAAATTGTAATTTTTCTTTTGAGATTTATGTCCTTTTTCTGCTAAGGCTGAGGAGCAAGTAAACTGATTCCTTTTTATAGGCTTCCTTGTTCTTTGCACAAAGTAGGAGATGGTGTACATGTTATATCAGAACTGAATTCCCCCACAATTTAGATTTTTAATTTTTGATATGGGACCTAGGAAAAATAAGAGGATATTTCAGTGAACCCTTGGGTCCTGACTGTCCAGGTGTATTGCTCTCCTTCCCAGATGAAGACAACAAAGTATTGGCTGTCCTGTTCTAGAGGCACACTGAAAAATCCTGAGCAAAAATTCATGAGTGAAGCAAATAGCTTCAGGTAGGATGGACGTTAGGATAGTGCTTGGGTTAAGTAGTACAAGTGAGCAAGAGATTATGGGTTTTTTGATGGCCCTGAGGTCTTGAAAAATAATTAATATCCTTGTCTGTTTGGTTTCTTTCCTAGAAGGACAGGAGTGTAACAAATCCTAACACTAGATATGAAAATATCTTTGAATATAATGCCTTCAACTGTAGGTTTGATCCCTTCTTTGCTTCTGACTTCAAAAGATATTAGGAAGGTTTGGATAATTGCTTGGTAGGATCCATCTGACCTTTAATAAATTCTGCTTAAATTATTTTTCCCATGTCAATGACTTTTTAAAAATAATTTATTTTCTTAAAGCACCTTCAGGTTTACAACAAAATTGAGAGGAAGGGACAGATTTTCCGATATCCCTCTGCTTCCACACACATATAGCCTGCCCCCTTATCAACATTACTCACCAGAATGGTACAATTTTACCAACAATGAACTATATTGACATCTTAAACACCTAAAGCGCATAGTCTACCTTAGGGTTTCACCTTTGTGTTGTATATTCTATATGGGTTTGGACAAAAGTATAATGACATATACCCACCATTATAACATAGAGTGTTTTCACTACCCTAAAAATTCTCTGTGTTCTGCCTATCCATTTCCCCCACACCCCAAACCGTGGTGACCACTGATCTTTTTACTGTCTCCATAGTTTTACCTTTTCATAAAGATAATGTCATATAGTTGGAATCATACAATATGTAACCTTTTCAGATTGGCTTCTTTCACTTAGCAATAGGCATTTCAGTTTTTTCCATGTCTTTTCATGGCTTGATAAATAATTTGTTTTTATGATTGAGTAATATTCCATTGTCTGGGTTATACCACAATTTATCAATTCACCATTTTGACATTTTGAAAGACATCTTTGTTGCTTCTGAGTTTTGACAATTAAAAATAAAGCTGCTATAAACATCTGTGTGCAGCTTCTTGTGTGGAAATAAGTTTCTAATTCCTTTGGGTAAATACCAAAGAGCAAGATGGCTGAATCATATGACAAGAGTATGTTTCATTGTGTAAGAATCCATCAAGTTGTTTTCCAACCAAACTGTCTTCCATTTTGCATTTCAGCCAGCACTGTATGAGACTTCCTGTTGGTCTACAACCTCACCAGCATTTGGTGTTGTCAGTGTTCCAGGCTCTGGACATTCCAATAGGTATGTAGAAGTATGTTATTGTTGTTTCAATTTGCATTTCCCTGATAACATGTGATATGGAGCATCTTTTCATATGCTTGACAACTGTATGCCTTCTTTGGTGAGGTATCTGTTAACATATTTAGCCCATTTTTTAAACAATTTTGCTTCTTTTCTTTTCTTTTTTTTTCCAGTACGTGGGCCTCTCACTGCTGTGGCCTCTCCCGTTGCGGAGCACAGGCTCCGGACGCGCAGGCTCAGTGGCCATAGCCCATGGTCCCAGCTGCTCCGCGGCACACAGGATCCTCCAGGACCAGGGCACGAACCCACGTCCCCCGCATCGGCAGGCGGACCCCCAACCACTGCGCCACCAGGGAAGCCCTGCTTATTTTCTTATAGTTGAGTTTTAAGAGTTCTTTGTGTATTCTGGATAAGGAGTCCTTTATCAGATGAGTATTTCTCAGTTTGTGGCTTATCTTCCAATCTTTTTGACATTGACTTTTGCATAGCAGAAGTTTTTAATTTTAATGAAGTCCAGTTTATCAATTATTTCTTTCATAAATCATGTCTTTTGTGTTGTATCTAAAAAGGCATCACCACATGCAAGGTCATCTGGGTTTTCTCCATGTTATCTTCTAGGAGTTTTACAGTTTTGTGCATTTCATTTTCATGATCCATTTTGAGTTAATTTTTGTAAAAGGTGTAAGGTCAGGATCTAGTTTCTTTCCTTCCTTCCTTCCTTCCTTTCCTTTCCTCTTTTTTTTTTCTGCATGTGGATGTCTCAAGCACCATTGCTCAAGTTGCTCAAGCACCATTTGTTGAAGACACATATTTATTGCATTGTATTGCCTTTGTACTTTATCAAAGATCAGCTGACTATATTTAGAAGGGTCTATATCTGGGCTTTCTTTTCTGTTCCATTGATCTATCTGTATATTATTTCACCAGAACCACACTGTTTTGACTATTGTGCCTTTACAGTAAATCTTAGGCAGCACCAGTCCTCAAACTTTGTTCTTTTCTTTCAATATTGTGTTGGCTATTCTGAGTGTTTGTCAGTATTCTTTTTAGTCCATAGAATGTCAGGTACATTATCAACTTTATCTGGACTGTGCATCAATTATAATGGAGAAGGCAGTGATGTATCCAAGGGAGACACAACTGGGTTAGGAAGAGAGGAATTACTTGGAATCTCAAAAAATTGTTCCACTGCTGTGCATTTAATGTTACAATTCCACTTGCAAAGTAAGTCTCCCTCTATTAAATTTTCAGCTGTGATAACACAGGTAGGAAGAAATGTATTTTTGCCAAGACCTCAAGCATTTCAATTAAGGGCTGTGAGAGAGGGAAACTCTGAGGTATTTGAAATACCTAAGACCTGTAGGGTACGTTTACTCTGAGTATGAGGTTAAGCAAAGGTGGAAAGTATGGCCAGTAGCACCCATATCTACTGATAATTGATGAGGTTGCCTTTCTATATTTATAGTTAATTTACCTTGTGTGTTTAAAAGTTAGGCAGGGTATTGGGCTTTTATTTTCCCTTCCTTGCATCACCCTCATCGATTTTAATTGAGGCATTTTTCTTTCTTTTTTTTTTAAGATGGGTAATATTTTTTCAAAGTGCCCCTTCTCCTTACAATGTCTCAAGAGTCTTTATCAATAGGTGGTTGTTAAGAAGTGCAACACCTGGCTATTGGATCAGCAGGACCACAGTCTATTTGGAGCCATGTATGATTTTGTTCTAAAGCCCTTTTAAAATGTCATGCCAATTGATGTGGTTCAGGTAAAGAGCTATTTCTCATTCTAATTCTGTTTGTGAATTAGGTCTCCAGTTTCAAGGGAAACTATTGACAAAATAAGATGAAAGTACTACTGTTACAGTAGTACTTCCTTTAACTTCCAAATATCATTGGAAAGTATTTTCTAGTCTATCTTGAAAATCTTTAATTTTGACTTTTCTGTTTGCATAATTGAATTAATTGGTTCAATCTACTGTCAGTGAAAATCAATTAACTTGAGATGTCTATGGAATTATACACTGGGACTCTAATAAGAGCTACACTTATATCCTTAAATATTATGTACTACATGTGGGTTTTCAGGAGTTAGTTTTCGAGTTGTAACTCCAGAATCAATTTATGTTTCTGTTGAGAAATCACACAAAGATGTACACACGTCTATTGTATCTCCCATGAAACTTCTCCCTTAAATGAAGAACTTCTTGATTTGATGCCAAAACAAAATTCTCTCCTCTGTTAGACTGAAAACTTTTTTTTTTAACATCTTTATTGGGGTATAATTGCTTTACAATGGTGTGTTAGTTTCTGCTTTATAACAAAGTGAATCAGTTATACATATGTTCCCATATCTCTTCCCTCTTGCATCTTCCTCCCTCCCACCCTCCCTATCCCACCCCTCCAGGCGGTCACAAAGCACGGAGCTGATATCCCTGTGCTATGCGGCTGCTTCCCACTAGCTATATACCTTACGTTTTGTAGTGTATATATGTCCATGCCTCTCTCTTGCTTTGTCACAGCTCACCCTTCCCCCTCCCCATATCCTCAAGTCCGTTCTCCAGTAGGTCTGTGTCTTTATTCCAGTCTTACCACTAGGTTCTTCATGACATTTTGTTTTCTTAAACTCCATATATATGTGTTAGCATACGGTATTTGTCTTTCTCTTTCTGACTTACTTCACTCTGTATGACAGACTCTAGGTCTATCCACCTCATTACAAATAGCTCAATTTCGTTTCTTTTTATGGCTGAGTAATATTCCATTGTATATATGTGCCACATCTTCTTTATCTATTTATCCGATGATGGGCACTTAGGTTGTTTCCATCTCCGGGCTATTGTAAATAGAGCTGCAATGAACATTTTGGTACATGACTCTTCTTGAATTATGGTATTCTCAGGGTATATGCCCAGTAGTGGGATTACTGGGTCATATGGTAGTTCTATTTGTAGTTTTTTAAGGAAACTCCATACTGTTCTCCATAGTGGCTGTACCAATTCACATTCCCACCTGAAAACTTTTTTTATAAAGACAGATTTATAAAGACAGAAATAAGAAATTCCTTGGAGATGTCTCTTGAATAAGTTAATTTTAGTGAATTTCTCCTATCAAGGATACAGGGAAATAAAAGCTACACAATTCTGATCATACTTTTTATGCTTAATTGATCTAATACGAAATGAAATAATGGTCTGGTAAAATTTTACAAATTGGAAAAAAAAGTCAGCGGGGGTGCTAGAATCTTGCAACAGACTGTTTCACTAAGGAAAGGAAGAATCAACAACCACTTTTTTGTAGGAATTACTAATCAGATATGGACACCCTCCAAAAAGGGTTTATAGCTACTCCTTTTTCTTTCAGTTTGCTGTTTGGGGTCAGGAGGATGTATGTCATTTTCCCTTTCCATCTTTCTGCTCTCGAGTTTAGAGAATACTCTTCTCCATGTTTGACCCAAAAAACTCAAACTCTTCTTTACACGTTCCATAAGACTGATATGTAGGCAAAATATATGACAACACTAAAAATAGCAAGGAGGAAAGGGAAA